>NW_028317662.1:1837500-1920000 GCF_055824585.1 Amblyomma mixtum
CAGCGAGATAGTCGTCGAAGTTTTCATCATCGGAAGTAGTAACCGTGAGCGGCAGCCGCGAGAGGCAATCTGCGTCGGCGTGTTGGCGGCCACTTTTGTAAGACACTTTGAAGTTAAACTCTTGGAGGCGTAACGCCCAGCGGGCCAACCGACCGCAGGGGTCGCGTAGATTGACCAGCCAGCACAGAGAGTGATGGTCTGTGACGACTGTAAAAGCACGTCCATAAAGGTACGAACGAAACCGTTGTACGCCGAAAACAACGGCGAGACACTCTTGCTCTGTTACAGTGTAATTTTTTCCGACTTGCTGAGGGTGCGACTTGCATAAGTGACAACGTGTTGATTGCCCTCATGGCGTTGGATAAGCACAGCACCCACGCCGATGCCGCTGGCGTCAGTGTGGAGTTCAGTCGGTGCTGTCGGGCAGAAATGACGCAATATTGGCCGCGAGGTGAGGAGAAACTTGAGCTGCCGAAAGGCGGAGTCGCATTCGGGAGTCCAGTGGAAAGGTGTGTCTTTCTGCAGGAGACTTGTAAGCGGGTAGGCTAAATCAGAAAACTTGGGAACGAAACGCCGAAAATATGAACAAAGTCCTAGGAAACTCCTGAGCTCTTTCACTGATTTGAGTTCTTTGACACTGCTTACAGCTTCAACCTTCTGCGGGTCGGGTCTGACGCCATCCTTGTCAACGAGATGACCAAGCACAGTAATTTGGCGTTCACCGAAGCGACACTTCTTCGAGTTCAGCACGAGGCCCGCTCTCTCTATGCTGTCTAGGACAATGGCTAAGCGGCTGTTATGTTCGGCGAAGGTCCTACCAAAAATAACTACATCGTCCAGATAACACATGCAAACTTGCCACTTCAGGCCACGTAAAAGCGTATCCATAAATCGTTCAAAAGTGGCAGGAGCGTTGCAAAGGCCGAAAGGCATAACATTAAATTCATACAACCCGTCAGGTGTCACGAATGCTGTCTTCTCTTTGTCTTGCGGGTGCATCGGGATCTGCCAGTACCCGGACCGTAGATCCACCGAGGAAAAGTAGGAGGCTGAGTGGAGGCAGTCAATGGCATCATCAACGCGCGGGAGCGGGTAAACATCCTTCTTTGTGACAGTGTTAAGCCGGCGGTAGTCGACACAAAATCGCCAAGTGCCATCTCTCTTTTTGACAAGGATCACTGGAGCAGCCCACGGGCTTGAAGATTCCTGAATGATTCCGCGGTGCAACATGTCACGGACTTGTTCATCGATTATCTGACGTTCGGAAGGCGAGACGCGGTATGGCTTCTGTCGAATCGGCTGTGCAGATCCAGTATTGATCATGTGATGGGTACGGGAAGCTGGAATCGGCGGTGGTTGGTCGCGACCAAAGTCAAACACGTCCGCATGCTTCATAAGAACGGCCACTAGTACCTGGCGGTCGCTAGTGGGTAGGGATTTGTTGACCATGGCTAGGAATTGAGGGTCGCTCAGATCGCGGCGTCTAGTTGGACGAGACACGTTGTCAGTGATCGCGGCAACTGGTACAGAAAAACGTTCTTCAAAGCCAGCAAGTTTTAAACCACATGGCAATACTGCAGGTTCGTTGGAATGATTGACAGTCCAAAGAGTGGCATGGCCCTTGATCACATGGACGACGCTGCGGGGTACTAGCACACTTTTCTTTGCACAGTTAAGGGAACAAGGTTCCACCACAGCATCGAAGGCATCAGAAATCGTGCTCGAGGACACAACGGGAACAAATATGGCAGACATTGCTGGAACAACGGTATCTTCAGATACAGAAAACACTTGGGCAACCACTCGCGAGTCTTCTATGAGAGCTGACCGAAGGCCAGGACTTAACGATATGCCACCACTTCGGAAGTCGAGAGTAGCGCTGCACTGGTGCAAAAAGTCAATACCGAGGATGATGTCATGCGTAGAACGAGGGAGCACCGTGAATTCAGTTCGGAACATGTGGCCAGCGATCACTACATTCACAAAACAAATACCAATCGGAACCAATGATTCTCCCCCTACACCCCGGAATATAACAGCACGATCCGAAGCGAACATTATTTTACGACCCAGACGGTTCTTGAAAGTTGAACTCATCACTGACACCGTGGCACTAGTGTCCACTAAGGCCATGACGCAAATACCGTCCACTAAAACTTCAAGGCGGTTCCTTAACATAACAATGGGCAGAGGAATTGGCACTATCGATGATCCGGCGACCGCACCTCCATCGGCCGCACACGCTAGTTTCCCGGGGACGGTGGGGAACGACGTTGGGGAGAAGGCGAGCGGCGAGAGCGGTGCGGAGGTGGAGTCAGACTTCGGTCAGAGGCAGGGGAGTCGTTCCGTGGTGGCGCGTAACTGGATGGGCGCTGAGACGATGTGAAGACACGGTCATGAACAGGCGCATTGAAACTCGGGCGAGGGTACGACCATTGGCGATGAGAGAGGAAAAACTGGCCCCGGCGACGGCAGAATCTAGAGATGTGACCGATCATACCACAGCGGTAACAAAGTGGTGGGTCGGGGGGGGGGCACTCCAACGTAGCACTTGTAACCATTAGCAAGGTAACCAAGGAAGGAAAGCACGGCGCCGCACTGGACGCATTGGTGTCCCCTTGGAGAGGGAAGGCTCTTTTATCGCAAATGAAACAAATAGTCATGCAAACTAAGTGCGCTTGTCACAGTGATAGCAGAAGTAAAGAGGTTCATACGGATTCGCACCCTCTTTTTCACGAACAGCCCCTGAGGTGCAGGTGTCAGGCAGAGCACACCCACTCCTAAACCACACCTTGAAATCCAATGACTGGTTACAGAAAAAACAATGTAAAATGGTGGTAGTGGTTACTCTCATGAAAACAGTCAACCTACACACAGTCACTAAAGACTCCAACAGGTTCCGGCAGTTGGCACCACGAAGGCCAGATTTCATCGGAGGTGCTGTCTAATGCCTTGATGCAAGGCACACTTCTCCTTAGCACCGTCTTCTAGCAGTCATTCACAAACTGCTGTAGTTATTTGTGTTTGTTCAGGGGGAGATCAATGGCGGTTGAAGTCATGCGGGGTGTGAATATTGTCTCTGTCAGTTCGTGAACTAGCAGATGCTGACCACTCCTCTTAGCCTCTGTATAAGAAGCTATATGTTTTGCTGCAGGTCTATGCAAATTTTAGAAAAGTTTGAAAACTTCGCAACCAAAAATCATTTGGTACCATATTCCCTGCTTTTAAAAGAAACATCACCTTTGTTGTGCAGCTCTCGTGAGTTTCTCTCGCTTTTACCTAAATCGGCTTGCACCGAAATTCTACACAGCAGTCGACAGTGACAAATAAAAAGACCTGGTCTAATGGTGGTGGTGGTGAAAACATTTATTTCGAATGAACTGGAGGTATGTTTTGATCAGCCCGTAAGGGACCGATCCTTACAAACACTAGGTGGAGGTCCCTAGTATGGGACCCCAGTGGCGGTTGCCGCCGCCCGGGCGCGCCCGACTAAGGCTTGTTGGGCCTGTAAGTCGTGGCAGCCGAGCAGGGTCGCCTCCCAGTCCTCCCGGGTTGGGTTGGGGATGGGGGGAATAGCGGGGTTGGAGGGGCAGGCCCACACCATGTGATAGGTGTCAGAAGACACTGCACTACAGTGTGGGCAGCTGCCGCTAAAGGAGGGGTCAAAATGTTTTAGCGCTGCCGGGCACAGCAAAGTATTGGTGAGAAGGCGGAGAAGGAGCCGCTCATCCGCCTTCTTCAGGCCTTTACATGGGCTAGGGTAAAGGCGATGACAATTTTGATAATATGTTGTAATATCTTTGTGTCGTGTCCGGTCGCTGTGTTGAATGCAGCGAAAGACGCACACGGTACTTTAAGACTTCGTTTATTTAAAGCCGATGAGGGTGCGACCAGCGTCGACCGAGGCAGGAGCCGAACTGGCCGCCCGAAGAAAGGAGGGAGCGGAGAAGCGTCCACGGGAGGGAGTGGCTTCCCAAAACAGGAGGAGGATGCGGGGGCGCACCATGGGGGGGCATCTGGCGACAGCGTGCGACGAGGGGCAAGTGGTCGTTAGGAGGAGGATGCGAGTGGTCGTTAGGAGGAGGATGCGAGTGGTCGTTAGGAGGAGGATGCGAGGGCGCACACACACAAAAGCAATAAGGGGACACAACACTTCCTTCCCCCTTAGAAAGTTGCCTGGTATCGTGCAGGGGGTCGGCGCTCACGCGTGGAGGCGCGCTGGCTTTGTGCGCTCGGGGGAGAAACACTTGTAGGCTGGCTGTTGTTCGCTGTGTCTCCTAGGTCTGTCCTGGGCGAAGTCTCTTCTTCCGGGAAGAGGTGCCAGGCTATGTGGGAAGATGGTGCACGTGTTCTCTCCGCTGGCGGACAGCTCTCAGACGGCGTCGTAAATCTACGCAGCTGGTTGAGATGTCGGCGTGCTACTGTGCCATGTATGTTGACGAGCCAAGAGCGCAGGCCTATGCGTCTGACAATTGTAGCTTCCTCCCAGCGTGGCTTTTTCAGAAACTGTCGGGCGAGGACGCGCTGCCCGTCATTAAGCGTGCCGCAGCGCGGAATTGCCTTTTCTTCCCGGAACGTCTCTGCCTTTGGCTCGGGGAGGATGGCTGTGAGCTGGGTTCGCATTTCACGCTCGAACATCATTTTCGAGGGGGTCTCGCCTGTTGTGCTCTGAACCGTCGTGTGCTGCTTGAAGAGAAAGCGCGCAAGGCGGCGCTGCAGCGAGCCTGTCTGATCTCTTTCAAGGGCGCGTTTTAGCTCGGCTACGTAGCGCTCGGCTTGTCCGTTTGTCGCTGGGTGGTAGGGGGCCGATGTAACTGATGAGATCCCGTTGTCGCGATAAAACTTGAGGATCTCCGCAGACACAAACGGTGTTCCGTTGTCCGACACTACCTTGCGCGGCAGGCCGAACGTTGCAAATAGTGATCGGAGGTTGTCAATGACTGCTGCCGAAGTCGTCTGTCCCATTTGCCTTATCTCAAGCCACTTTGTGTAGGCATCTACGACCACACGGAAAGTGCAGCCCTCAATTGGTCCTGCAAAATCAATGTGCAGTGTGTGCCATGGTGTGTCTGGCTTTTCCCATTCTGGGACAGGAGCTTTCGGCGGGGCGCTCCGGCTGCTCTGGCAAGGCTTGCATTCTCGCACCACTGTTTCGATGTCGTTGTCAATGCCAGACCACCACATGTAGCTTCTGGCACACTTTTTCATTGCAACGATGCCCCGATGTCCGGCGTGGATGAGAGACATAGCTTGTGCGCGTAGTTCTCTCGGCATCACAACTCGGGACCCAAATATGATGCAGCCGCGATGGGTGCTCAACTCTGTAGCTCGCCTGCGGTAAGCGTCGAAGTTGTCCCCTTTGAGTTTATGCACGTTGCCTTGTTGAACAGCTGTGTAAACTAGCCGGAGAGCTGCGCACTTCTGCGTAGATGCTGCAACTGTGCCTGCTGTAAGCGGAGGTTCTGGCAGTGCTTCGAACATCAGAACGTCTCCTGGTGGAAATGGTTAGTCAACAGTTGCGTCTAGTGGCAGACGGCTTAGCGCATCGGCGTTTTGATGTTTACTCCCATTGCGGTAGACCAGAGCGTAGTCGTACGCTGAGAGTTTGATGCACCAACGTGTCATTCGCGGAGACAAAGTTGGTGGCATAGGCCTTTGTGGTCCCAGAATGCCCAATAGCGGTCGGTGATCGGTTATAAAGGTCACCTTCCGGCCGGCAATGTACTGGTGAAAATGTGTCGCCGCGTAGACGATGGCTAGCCCTTCTTTGTCAAGTTGCGCGTAGTTGCGTTCTGCTTGCGACAACGTACGTGAGGCGAAGGCGATGGGAGCTTCCCTTCCTTGCTCGTCAGTTTGCGATAGAACCGCGCCGACTCCGTACGGTGATGCGTCGCAAGCCAAAAGCAGAGGCTTCCTTTCGTCGTAGTGGCGGAGGACTGTACATCTTCGAATCGGGTCTTTCAGGGCATCGAATGACTGCTGATGGCGTGGCGACCATGTCCATGTCACATCTTTCCGAAGGAGTTGGTATAAGTCGTTGGCCACGGTAGCTCTTTGTTCCAAGAACCGGTCGTAGAACGTCAAGAGTCCGAGAAAAGCCTGTAGCTCCTGCTTGTTTGTTGGAGCTCGTGCTTCTGTGATCGCTCGCACTTTGTCCTCGGTAGGGTGAATGCCTTCCGCATCAATTCGGTGTCCCAGAAATTGCACCTCTGGCACCGCAAAACAGCACTTCGATTTGCTTATGCACAAATTAGCGTTTGCTAGCCTTTCGAGAACGAGCTCTAGGCGCACTGCATGCTCTTCAGTGGAAGTGCCACTGATGATGACATCGTCAAGGTAGACACAAACTCCTGGGATGACCTGAAGCACTGTCTCCATGAATTTTTGAAATATGGCCGGGGCTGCAGCTACGCCAAAAGGCAGTCGCTTGACTTTGTACAAGCCTTTCAGTGTGTTAATTGCCAATAATTCAGCAGTTGACTCGCTCACCTTCAGCTGCTGATACGCCTGGGTGAGGTCCAATGTGCTGAAGACTCTTGCGCCACGCAGTACACTGAATACTTCTTCAGGTGTCGGTAGCGGGTAAGAGGACGCTTTAGTCGCAAGATTGACGGTGCTCCGGTAGTCTCCGCAGAGGCGTATGGTTCCGTTCTTCTTGCGAACTACGACAAGTGGTGTGGCCCATTCTGAATGCTGCGTCGGCTCGATGACACCTTGCTGCTCCAGTTTGTCCAACTCTTTTTCAACTGAATCTCGGAGAGCAAACGGCACCGGCCTGGCCTTCAGAAATTTGGGTTGCGCGTTGTCCAACAACTCCAGTGTGACCGGGGGCCCTTCGTTTCCTGGAATCTCTTCCAAGAATACTCTTTCGTATTTCTCTTGCAGTTGCTCAACCATGTTCTGGCTCGGCGTCTGGTGTATGCCGCATATCATCACGCCTAGTGGAGAAAACCAGTTTCTCCCTAGAAGGCTTGATCCTGTGCCCTTCACAACAAGCAGAGGTAGCGTATGGGTCTGGCCGTTGTAGTTAACCTGCACGTTGGCAGAACCCAATAGTGGCAGATTCTGTCCTGACCACGTTCGCAGGTGCGTGTCGTCTTGTTGCAGGGCGGGTGCGTCAGATGGCCATGAAGTTCGGAACGTGTCCTCACTGATCAGAGTACAGGCTGCGCCGGAGTCCACCTCGAACTTAATCAGCTGGTGATGTACGCTTACTTCTGTAAAAATCTTCGGTCGCGTGCCGAGATTCATGGTGTTGAGGTCGTACAACACAGATGGTGTTGCTGATGTTGTTCCATGGAGATCAGATAGCGGCGTATTCTCTGAGGCGTTGACGCTGTGATTAGGCTGGGAAGGTGACTTTATCTTGGCAAGTCTCCGTTTCGTAATGCATGCTCTTTCGATATGCCCTCGCTTGTGGCAAAAATTACACGTGGCTGACTGGAATCGACATCCCTGGGGGTTGTGTTGGTCGTCACACCGCCAGCAGCGTTGTGCCTTTTTGACCGATTTTACAACAACAGAAGGCTTGCGCACCTGGTTGCTTGTCTGGTGTACCGGCTCGGTGTTCCGGCGAATCCCTCTCTGCTGGTGACCGGCGCTCTCCGCTCGAACGGCGATGTCGTAAGCTTTGCTGAATGTGAGGTCCTTCTCAGCGAACAGGCGCTGCTGCAGTGACTCGTCACTCAGTCCGCACACAAATCTGTCGCGTAACATCACGTCCAAGGGAAGCATGGTGGTGTTAGCAGAAGAAGCTGCGTCTCCCTCCTGCCCGGTAGCTGTTGTCGACAGCGTTCCAAAATTGCAGTCTGCAGCGAGCTTCTTGAGCGCGGCTACGTAGGCGCTCACAGTTTCTCCTCCCAGTTGATCTCGTCGTTGGAAGCGAGCCCGGCTGTAGACCTCGGATGGCCTTGGGTCGTAGTGCTTTTGCAGCGCTTTTACGATGTCGTCGTAAGACACTGCCGCTGGTGTGCTTGGCTGAATAAGGGCGCAGACAGTATCGTAGGTCTGCTCCCCGCACAGCGTCAGCAGGTTGGCCCTCTTCAAGGCTGGGTCTGTGATGTTGTTAGCTTCAAAGTAGAACTGAAGGCGTCCAACCCACGATGACCACGATGAGCCGTTGAACTCTGGTATCTGATTGGGAAACCCTCGCGTAGCCATGGCTTGTCAATAGCGTTGCGTAGCGCGGGTCGAATCCACTTTCTCGTCGCCACTGTCGTGTCCGGTCGCTGTGTTGAATGCAGCGAAAGACGCACACGGTACTTTAAGACTTCGTTTATTTAAAGCCGATGAGGGTGCGACCAGCGTCGACCGAGGCAGGAGCCGAACTGGCCGCCCGAAGAAAGGAGGGAGCGGAGAAGCGTCCACGGGAGGGAGTGGCTTCCCAAAACAGGAGGAGGATGCGGGGGCGCACCATGGGGGGGCATCTGGCGACAGCGTGCGACGAGGGGCAAGTGGTCGTTAGGAGGAGGATGCGAGTGGTCGTTAGGAGGAGGATGCGAGTGGTCGTTAGGAGGAGGATGCGAGGGCGCACACACACAAAAGCAATAAGGGGACACAACACTTTGAATGTATAGACCGGATTAAAATCGGGTTCCTGATCGGATGGGGAGGAGAAAACAGCCCGGTGAGAGAGCGCGCGGGCGGCTGCGTCTGCTGCCTCGTTTCCTGCCAACCCCTGATGAGCAGGGGCCCATATGAGGTAACGGATTTGCGGGGTCCGTATCCCGTATGCAATTTTGATATATTCGATAGGCTAGGAAGGGAGTGCAGCCTTGTTCGACGTTCCGACAGGCCCCTCGCGAGTCGGTGATTATGTATTTTGAATTGGAATGTGAGGCCGCGAGAGCAATCGCGACCTCTTCTGCTTGTGTTGCACTGCGAGCTCTAAAAGTTAGGCCGTTAACTGTGTTGCTGTTGTGAACTACCGCGGCCGTGTACCATCCCCCGTGGTGAGGGCCGGAGGCTAGCGCTTCCGCTCGCGCCAGGCGCCGACCATTATGGTCTTCATGTGACATGTTTGCTGGAAGAGGCCGCACGTGGAGGGCACGTCTCCACAGTTCCGGGATGCGAAACCTGTCTTCCATTGGAGGGGTGTGTTGGATATGGAGTCGAGCAAGAAGGCGGCGACCCGACTCCGTTAGCGACAAGCGCGTGTACTGGTTTGTAAGGTGCGCCTCCCGGAGCTCCCGGAAAGTATTCACCACCCCAAGAGCCATAAGCCGGCTGTTTGAAGTAGTGATAGGGAGGTCAAGGGCACGTTTAACAATTTTGCGAAGGATGACCTCAAGGGCGTCCTCCTCTTGTTTCCGTAGGTGGAGATAAGGAGTCGAATAGAGAATTCGACTAGTTACGAAGGCGTTTGCCAGCCGCAAGGCATCCTTACTTCGTAACCCTCCGCGTTTGTTGGAAACCCGGCGGACCATGCGGCCCACCTGGTCCCCCACCTTACGGAGTTTGGCCAATGTAGTGTCTGGCCGCCTGTGTTTGTGGATGTAGAGTCCGAGTACCCGTATCTCATCACTTTCGCGTATGGGACCACTCTCAAGAGAGAGAGATATTTTAGTTGTGCACTTCTGTGAGGGGCGGAGGTGCACAAATTCCGATTTTTGAGGGGAACATTGAAGACCGCAGCGGCGGGCGTAGCGGTCTACTATCGTCGCCGCTGTTTGCAGGCTGGTTTCAATGTCTCCTGTGCTGCCCTGCGTGGCCCACAGAGTGATGTCATCAGCGTACAGGGCGTGCTGCACGCCGGCGACACCACTCAGCTGGGCCGGCAGGTGCATCATGGCCAGATTGAAGAGCAGCGGGGAAAGTACCGCGCCTTGAGGGGTTCCCCGCGTGCCGAGTAGGTAAGGACCATGGTCTCTATCTTGAATTCGAATGTAGGATTGACGATCCATTAAAAATTGGCTTATGTATTGGAATGTGTTGAGGCCACAGTCGGTGTGACTTATGTTAGTGAGTATGATCTCATGTGTTACATTGTCAAATGCCCCTTTAAGATCCAAGGCGAGTACTACCTGGTCAATATGGGGGCATTCGAGGGGGTCAAGGACTTCCCGATTGAGTTGCAGGAGGACATCCTGTGCGGATCTGTGTGGGCGGAATCCGAACATGGTGCTCGCAAAGACTTGTTTGTGTTCAAGATATGTAGATAACCGATCCCGCACCATCGTCTCCATTAGTTTGCCCACGCATGAGGTGAGAGAGATGGGGCGGAGGTTATCTGTGTCAATTGGTTTGCCAGCTTTAGGAATAAATGTGACCAAAGCCGTTTTCCATTCGATTGGCAGGGGGGTGTCCCCGCGCCAAATCGCATTTACGTATTCCAGGAGGGACTGGTATGCCAAGTCGGGCAGGTTCGTCAAAAGCTTGACGGTGACCTTATCCCGTCCTGGCGCAGTGCCCCGTTTCATTTTGGCGAGAGCCGCCCGCAGATCATGGAGCAGGAAAGGTTGATCCAGCTCCGTGTTCTCTCTGCCTGCATAAGAGTACGCAGATCAACGGGGGTCTTGGGCTGTACACAGATACTGGTCCCGAAGTTTCTGTGCCAGTTGAGTCGTGTTGCCAGGAAAAGCGTGCAGTGCTCGCTGCAAATGTTTTTGTGTTTCGGATCGTGTTTGGGACCTGGTCTAATAGCAGCGGGGCTCCGTGGCAACAGAAAGCTGCGAGGCACGAACTCCTGTTGGGGCTACGGCATACCCAGAAAATTCGGAATATCAAAGATATAAAGTCCTATCCCCAGAAAACCAAGGCGCATAAAATAGCGTCCGGAAAAAATCTTATCTTTTCTAGCTGCATCAGCTTTCGAAGCGAAAAGCTTCACTAGGCTAGTCAACACCGCGCTTCGCGTGCGCCGGAGGCCAGAATTTCCCCTTCTGCGCATGCGCGGAATCGAGTGACAGCACGCACGGCGCAGGTGGCCGCCGTCGCCGCCGCCGCCGCTGACACAAACAAAAATAGAAAACATGACAGAAATAAAATATCATAAATAAAAAAAAATAATTCAAAGACAAGCAGTCCGCCAGGAAACTCTCATATCCCGGTGGACACCCGAACCACGCCGTAAGGGAAGCAAACTGAAAAGAAAATTAGTTTTCAGGAAAGGAAACGAAACCTGTCTCTCTCTCATATCTCGGCGGATGCCGAACCGCGCCGTAAAGGCCTTAATGAAAATGAAATGAAATGAAAATTGCTTTCAAGGAAAGCAAATGCCTGTCTCTCATATCTCGGTGTACACCCGAAAGGAATGCACGCCACAGTATGTCTCGAAAGCAACCTTCTAAGACAGCACCGTATTCACTACACACGCTTCTCCTCCACCGCCTCCGTACAAACTTTGTATACCTAAGACAGTACGTTTCAGAAAAGCCAGTAAGCTATAACTTAAGTGTAACCGTAAATATAACCTTACGCTAAGCCATGAGCCTCGCCGCAGTTTTTATCGAGATATCCAGGCTTAGCCTTAGCTATGCTACTGCTAATTTTTTCGCCTAAAAGTTTAACATCGCATCCATCTTGTCTCCTGAACCCACTAACTCTATTTCTCCTAGGCTTCCTGGCTCAGCGTTAGGTTACCTCAGCTTTAGGTTACCCCGCCGTTTCGCGCCGGCGTCGTCAATGGCTACAGTGCCGTACACAGCGCACATTGAAAGAAAGACAATGAAGAATAAGAGCCGGCCGGGCCCCTCCGTTATCGCTCACTGCTTGTGCACAAGTCTCTTGCTGCTTTTCGTATCTGGTACCTTGGTGCCATCATTTCAGCTAGCAAGTTTTAAAGACAATTTGCAGCTTCTGAATTCTCACTTCGTTCCTGTATCCAATAATTAAATAGTTATACAAATAAGTTCTGATTTTTTTTATTGCAGAAAGAAATAAAAACACCGCAAAATGCACCGCACGACTCTAAATCGACCTCAGTTTTTCTGGGTGAGCACCAAGTGTCGCTTTTAACAGTGTGGTGGTTATCAGTTGGTAACATTTGGTTGCAAAGAACCTGTTTTTTCTGGTCCATCTCTCTTCGTACTGTTTCCGTTTCGCTAAGTTTTTTTAATTACACGATCTCACGGCCATATCGCAGAGTAGCCGAAGAGGTCAGCGTTGCATGCTTCCGAAAACCTCGTAAGGCGCATGCGTTCAAATCTGTCTGCAACCCTTAGTTTAATTACGCAAAATATTTACCTGAAAAATCCACGAAAAAAATATGCGGGCATGACAAGGACCGGCAAGATATGGAGCCTTTAAATAAATGATTTTTGAAAAGATATGCCCGCTGTTTTAAACACTACAACTTCGCTCTCATAAAAAGCACCAGAAGGGTCCCGTACATTTCTGCTCTGCACCAATGTGTAAATTCAATATTGGTTTGGTTTCGTTTGGTTTGGTTTATAAGGTTTAACGTCCTAAAGTGATTCAGGCTATGAGTGACGCCGTAGTGAAGGGCTCCGGAAATTTCGACCACGTGGGGTTCATTAACGTCCACTGACATCGCACAGCACACGGGCCTCTAGAATTTCGCCTCCATCGAAATTCGATCCCCGCGGCCGGGATCACACCGGCGTCTTTCGGGTCAGCACCCGAGCGCCGTAACCACTGAGCCACCGCGGCGGACTAAACGCATTATTGCAACCCCCTGTTACATTTAATGTGAAATTTTTCCTATTTCACACTTTTTAGAATATCTTGTTTAAAGTAGTACTCTAATTCACAAGAAAGCCGTGTGACGCAGACCTGTTCGCACACAGAGCAGCACCGGGATATATATATATACACCAACTTCTTCAGCACTGGCACGTTCTTTATCAGGTGTTGAGCTGTGGCATCATTGCATGCATTGGCCTTAATACCTGCATACACTACGCTATACGTGCAAAAATAAACAGTCTCAATCAAAGCTGTTTGGTGCGAGTTCAAGAGCCAGATTCCTTCCTTAACGACCCTGGGGTAAAAAACGACGCATTAAAGCGTATGAATGCAAGCCCATTCCGAACGAGCAAAAACTGAGGAAACGCTAAACCGTGTGGTACAATGTAATGTTGGCCGAAAGACCAGGACCTTTAAGTTAAAAAATAAACGCCTCATAACTTTCTCACACTATGGGTATGCCTGGGCTTTACCGTGGAAAAAGCGATTAGACAGCGTGAAATGAACGGAGATGCTTTAGGAGGCTATGTTTTTACACGTAGAAGGAGCTTCACAGTCTTATTATAAGTGGAGACAAACTGCACGTGAGGATAGAAGTAAACCTTGCGAAATACAGAGAATTCTGTGAATGTGGTGCCGGCCACAGAGAAGGAATCAGCACTTCAAGCATAAATCCAAGCGGGTGCCTCAAACATGCCTAAAGGAAAGAGATAAAGACGCGCATAAATTGGGTACTGAAGTTTCTGAATCATATGAGTTAAATGAAGCTCGTAGAAATGTCTCTTGAAGAATGAACATTTCATGTTGAGGAATGCCCTTCTGGGGGCTGAAAAGGCAGTATAGAAGTAAATTTCAAATCTTCGCACGTTCGAAATGATAAATTCATGATTCGAACCCGCGCCAGCGCGACAGTGTGGCGTCACAATTCAACTTAGTAGCTGGACAAAGAACACGGGTGACGTGTTCAGCAGCTTTCAGTAGATTGACAATTCTTGCCAAACATTTTATGTCCTTATGTTGTAATGGTCTAAGATGCCACATTCTACTGAAGAGGTTGTATACATTCGAGGTGATTGCAAATTATTCATTTGATCTTTCTTTAAAGAGATAGCATGTCCCCCACCGTCACCTTAAAAAAGTCCCCCTTTAATATTTAATGGAAACACCTCTATCAATATTTTCGCGAGCAACCAACATCACTATTAGCACAATTCTATTCCTTCACAAGTTTTCCCAGTAGAAGCCGACAATGTGATAGCTATAATGTGATGTATCGATGGCGTACAGATGCTGTGATTACATGTAATTAGAGCACTTGCCTCACTTTTAAGCGGCCCATGGTTTGAATCCCGATGTCACCGCATATCTAAACTGTATATAAAGTTGATCTATATGTTGGAGGAACGGAATAGCCACGCCCGGCATGAAACGCAGTACTTGACCACGCAACTACTAGTCAAGTACTGCACTCTACTAGGGCTTCCAAATACTTGATCACGCAAATGACCACGACAGCACTTGACCACGCAACTGGCGCAGAGGAAGACGAAGACGTTGTTCGACCTACTGTCGCCTCAGCTCTGGTTATTTACCTAATTTTGCCTATTTTACGAAGTGTTATTTGAATATTCGAGGACGGCTGCATTTTCAAGGCGGTACTGTCCCTATGGGAAGAGTACGGCTGCTCCGGCGCCGGCATGTCTAGAAAAACCACGCCAATCTAAGGAAGCTGGCTGGGAAGAGGCGGCCATGGTTTCCCAGGCCGTGGAGCGACCACAACATGGAGACGACCACCCGTCCAGCGAGACCTCTTCTCTCAGTGGGGATGAGTCAACGATCGTGGGCGATGACGAGTCAATGGCCGATGTGGCTGACGTGGACAAAGAGGGCATCAATTTGTTGAATCACCGCAAGCACCGAACGGTCGGTATCCGGGTAGAGGTTGAGCCCACAGAGAAAGAGGTTGATTTAAGAGAGAGGAACCCCATCTTGCTTTTCGCGGCCATTCAATCACTGCTGGGATCAGCTCCGATTCGTAGTCGGTTCACCATGCAAGGGTCTCTTCAGCTGGATGTCTCAACAGAAGAACAGATTGACAGGCTCCTGCAGTGCTCTCAGATTTGTGACATCATCGTTAAAGTGCGGTTGCCCCATTCCTACATGACGATCACCTGTGTTATTAAGGGTGTAGTAAAGTGGTACTAAGAAAGTAACCTACTTGATTACTTGAAACCACATGGTGTTCTGCACGTGAAACGACTCGTGCATCGTGTGCAGCCTCAAGAAAAAGGATGGCCTGCGGAACCTACCAAATCTATCGTGCTGACATTCGCTCCCAAATCCGAGCGCCCAGAAAAATTTGATCTGGGATTCACAAAACTCGCAGTTGCCGAGTGAACGGTTTGGGCATGTGGCCAAAGTTTGCATAAAGGATCGACACTGTAAGCGGCGCTGTGGAGACCATGACTTTAAAGCCTGCAAGAGCGATTTTGCTTGTGCCAACTGCGGCGGTGATCATCCAGCGAGTTTCGGAGGCTGCCCCTTCCGTGTGAGAGCTCTGAACCATCGAATATCCTTCATTGGTGGCCCCAAAACCCCACCGTTCTCAGTGTTGGAGTCTGAGGTTGCTGTATCACCAAGCAATGTCCCTAAGAGACCTGAGTCCAGCAAGTTGCCAGGGTCCATTGCGTGCGAGTCGGTTGTTCGACGTCCAGCAAAAAGTCTCATGTTCCTGAGCGACCTGATCACAGCCAGACTCGACGGCATGGGGGACTTCATATGCTCAAGTGACAAGAAAGCCATCTACTGCGGCCAAGAGTGTGTGCGTCGGCATCTTTTGTCGATGTTGTAAGTATGTGCGTTGCGCAAAATAATGAGCTCAAAAATCAAGCTGTCTTTGACCTTCTTCATGTTTTGTTTGGAGCCCTGCGTTCACATGTTCCAGCGATGCCACCTGGTAACCTGAGGAGCTTCCTGAAGCTGGTGCTTTCTTTTGAGTCCATGATTACCACCTTCGCAGCGAACTTCCTTTCGATGTAATATGGATGGTGCTCACCGTCAAGGATCTAATATCAACCGAAAAGTGCCGTTTATATTCTAGTGGAACTGCGCTGGGATTTTAACGGTTAGCTGAACTGAAACTATTCTTGAAATAGACTTGTGTTCCAGTATTGGCCCTGTCGGAAGCTGGCCTGCAAAGCGGGAGATGTTTGACTGGATATGTCGCCGATAAAAACTGCAGCGTAAAGTCATTTCCTGCAGGATGTGCCGCGCTTTATATAAGAAGAAAAATCCTACATGTTTCTTTAAGCGTTGCCGATCTTTGCACGGATGACGACGAGGTAGCGGTTGTTCTACTGCGACTGAATGTGTGTATAGATGGATATTTTTGGAGTGGATTATGTTCTGCTGTTAGTGAATGTGTGCATAGATGGTGAGTGCGGGAGTGGAATATGTACTATTATAAGTGATTGTACGCATAGCGGGGCAGATCTGACCGGTTTTAGGACATTATTAACATATAAGTGACGCCACGGTGGAGCAACTTCCGGCAGAATAAGCAAGGCTAATTCCACTTGTAGCATACAACTCAACGGAACTCAACTGACTCACGGCTGTGGGATAATTGGCGGAGACGCGTATCAAATATGTGACGTTCGAAGAGCGTTACGAATCCCGAAATCCGAACAAGTTTCAATTGAAAACTTAGCTTAGCAACGCCTACAAGATCATTTGCAAGCGAGGCTGGCCTTAGTGGGCTTCGGCGAAGCCTGAGCAATAAATTGGTTGGTTTTAGAGATTATTGAAGAAAGCAGGCGAAATGAATAAATTTATTGTCAAAGGGCGTGCGCGCAGTATATTATTCCTAATTACGGGATAGGCCACAACTTTGGTCAAAACTTTTTCATCATCAGGGATGTAGCAGCCAGTATAAATGAATTCACGAGCATTAACGAGTTGGTGATAATTATTTTTTGCTAAAGAAAGCAGTTCCAGGGCAGTGGAGGTCTGTGGACCTACATTAGCATGGTGGCGGGATGCTTGGTAGTTTTTATCAGCAAGCTAGAATTGTCAGTGATGATAATAATGCATAGGACACTGTCCTGAATGGCTACTTCAATGGCAAAGTGCGGAAAAGATTGCAGGTGACTAGGCAGTACGGGGTAGGAAGTGGACTTGAAAAAGCCCGAATATAAAGTTAACGCTTGAAAAGTTTTCGTACTTTTTCCTATCCCGGCATTGTACAGGATGTCGAGGTTGCAGGCAAGCTGATATTTAGTGACCGTATAGTAGGGATATCTCACCTAAATTCCAGTAATAACCAGGCAGGCTTTCATAAAGGCTACTGGACTAGCGATCATACTCACATTGTCAATCAGGTGGTAAAAAATCTAGGATAATGTAAAAATAAATTGGAGGGAACACTTGAGCTCCACCATAAGTGTGCAATGAGGTAACATAATGGTTTAATTTTCATATATGCAAAAGGTCATTCGCTACATTGAATTTATAGAAAGCAGGGACTCCTCATACCCTTCTTGGCGCAGTGTCGAAGCAGTTAAGGGTAGCGGTGCTGCCCTGCTATGGCGGTGCTCACAGCTGTGGGCATTCAGGGACCAATCATTAATTTAACTGACACCTGCCTCGGTGGGCACTTTGCTCACTTTCCAGGGGGCAAGTAGTGATCACGCTGCAAGGCTACGTGACCCAGATGACGCACCTGCCTCCTAGGTTGTTCTCTCGGGAACACCTGCAAAAGCCATGTCTGTCACTTCTAGCTCACAACATCGACGCCGACACCACTGACACAGGTTTTCTAGTGAACGTGGTCTTTCACGCTGTCGCGTTAAAAGTTCATGGCGCACTTAAGCTCCGCCTCAAGGTTATGATGCAATAGCATTAACAGCTCCCTTCGGCGGCCTGGGGTGCTATTTGAGTGTTACTTCTAGGTTCTGCCTATGCACCCGTACATGCGAAAGTGGTCACTCTCTATTTGACATTCATAGATAGCGGCGAGTCCCCGTGCCACACCTGGCGCAGTGGTGCGGCGGTTACGCGATGCACCACTGCCCTATATGGCGGCTGCTTGAAACACAGCCCCCCGTGAGGTTTGTGTGACACATGTTTCTTTCCCGAGCAACATCTCGCGAGCAATTTTTAATTTAACAGCCACCTGCTTTTGACTTCACTCAAAATCCATGAGGCAGGTTGTTACGAAATATTTTTTGGAGTACGGGTACCTGAGGTTGTCACCTTAAGACTTGAAGCATTAGAAGGGAATAATGCACTTGCCAGGTAGTCCCAGATCACGAAAGGTAGTTTAAGGCACCTGTATCCTACCAGCTCGCACTTCATAGACAGGAAAATTGAGGAAACTGTTTCAGTTTTGAAAATAGAACCATATGTATTACGTGAAGGAACAGGACGAGGGCGAGGTGTGTCAAAATTCACACTCCCAATGAAGACATCATCTTCGAAATAAAGAAGTCATGTGCCTATTAAAAGTGACAAAGCCTTCATTGGTTGTATAAGCGTAGGCACCAATAATACAGCCATCTCAAGTTTTAGTCTTTTCGAGCTGCTCCTGAGACTCAATAGAAGATGTTGAACGCTTCATCATACTCTAATAATACAAGTAAACAGACAAAGCGGATGTATCTAACAATTTATCTATTATACGGGCCAAATCCTAGTGCAGCCACTACCTCAAGGCATATTTACTGCACACTGAGAGCAGACGGTAGGGCAAGGAAGTTTATATTGCAGGAAAATAAGGGTTTCATAGAAAACAGCCATAACACGTATAAGACCTTGCGACCGCATGCAGTTGTTTGGAACGTAAAGCCTCGGTAGGTAGGTGGCTGTTAAAACGCCGTTGCGCCAAAATTAGCGAGACAACCACAGTTTGAGAAAATACTGCGTAATTAACGCGTCTGAACTGAGGAGAACCAATTAGTACCGGTCGCATATCCGAAGTGTAGGACGAATAACCTGAGAATCTCTTTCAAGGCTAAGTTCCCCTTAGAACACCATGAAAGGACAGTGAAAGAAAGACTTATTTGGACATCTGTTTGCTATAGCCACGAGCACGAATGATAACTTTCCGCTTTCGGAAACGGAATAAAAATGCGTGTTGTTGATATACATATCAGGTCACCATGTTTTTTTCTTAAATAAAAATCCGCAGGGTCTCCTCCAACGTAAGACATGAATAAGTAGAGGCAGAAAAAGGTGCAGTTTTGTATGAGGGTTATTGACACAGATAAATTAATATATGTACCACTCTATGACAGGAAGAGCATCAGCTAAAAGAGAGGCCATACCACTTTCGAAAGCGGAGAGATCAAAGAGTAGAATAATATCACCTCTAAAAAGAAACATCCTAGAATGAGTAGCACCTAAAGTCAAGTAATTGTTGTATGAGTTAAAAATAATCATAGATAAAACTGGATCATCAAGTACACTGGACACGAAAGAAGCCTTCAAATTGAAGCAAATGGCGATATGAACAAACCGCGCAACGTTGCAGATGGACTTCCTGAAAAAGGTATGAAATTTATCCTAATAGCTAAGAATGTCTAGAATTACGCACTCCATATTTCATTGATAAAACGCGAAAAAAATAACGGCTGCCTTAAGGTAAGTGAAAAAAAAAATGTCTTACTTTTCAGTGCTCCTGGTCTCCTTCTTTCGAACTCGTCGAAAATCCCGTACCAACCTGTATAGGGTATGTTATTTTTTCGTTTTTCCTCCCATCCACCGCAGGTATAGTTGTAGAAATTCTCACAAGGCTCAAATGAGGCGTCAATAGACGCATTTATAAGTTTTGCTGTAAGAAATATCTCATATAAACGTCAAATGTAATACACACGTAATCATTATAGCTTTTTGAAATAGTGGAAAAATAAAACATGCACTCGCCAAAAGATGGTTTATAAAAAACTTAGTTTGACGTTTCGGGACCCGTACGGGTCCCTTGTTCACAATGAATGATGGACGGAATGGTTTGGTTTGGTTTATGGGGTTTAACGTCCCAAAGCGACTAAGGCTATGAGAGACGCCGTAGTGGAGGGCTCCGGAAATTTCGACCACCTGGGGTTCTTTAACGTGCACTGACATCGCACAGTACACGGGCCTCTAGAATTTCTCCTCCAAAGAAATTCCAACCGCCGCGGCCGGGATCGAACCCGCGTCTTTTGGGTCAGCAGCCGAGCACCATAACCGCTGAGCCACCGCGGCTGGGCCGCTTCTTATATGCGCACTTGACAACATATAACATATAAGAAGCGGCCCATTCCGTCCATCATTCATTGTGAACAAGGGACCCGTACGGGTCCCGAAACGTCAAACTAAGTTTTTTATAAACCATCTTTTGGCGAGTGTATGTTTTATTTTTCCACTATGCCTCTCCCTCGCCAGACAGGATTCTGTCGAACCCTTGATTAAGCTTTTTGAAATGCGTCAGTGAATGTATCAATCACATTCTCATTTAAGATACGCAAACGAAGAAACATGTTGTCCTGACTCATATGTTGTGAACTGGTGCTGGGCATGCTTCACATATTTATTAAGTTTCTAACTGTCGCAATATGTTAAAACTTGGCACTGGATGGTGCTGGTGTTTTGTTTGTCCTGTTCCGCCTTTGTAATCTGTACCTTGTATCACTCCTATCTTGGTCCTGACCGGACTGATAATATCTCTAATAAATAAATAAATAAATCTAATGAAATGCTTTCTCGCTCAATGATGAGGGTACTGAAATGCGTCAGAAGCGATTGAGAATGATAAAATATGTGAAGGCACAAAGCCGTGTGTCCTGCCTCAAAGCTATGGTCCAGCTACTCCTGGGGTGCCCACTCAGTTTGCACCAGAACAGCCGATATTTCAGGGCCATTAAACGACTCGACTACTCGACACGAGATGTCTACTTCTTTAAATAACTACAAAAGGAAGTGACACAATCACAGTACTAGTGAGTATCAGTCAGTCGACAAAATACGGCGTTTGACTTACAGCCGAATACCCAACGTGAAGAGCTTTACATCTACTTGATTTTTTATAGGTGATAAAGAATGTATTCTGCGCTGCATTGTTACCACTGTTCGTTACCACACATTCCGCTGTCAGGAGCACATTGCTAATATCTCTAAAAGACAACTATCTGCAGGAAATTTGTCGAAGCTCTGAGAGACAAACTGGGCTTCTGCATTGTCATTGCTCTAGTAAAGAACAATGGCACAGTTCTTGTTACTATATTTAAATGTGCTTCCTTTGTAGCGATAAAAAGTGAAGCAATTCAGCAAAAACATTCCCACTCGTGCCCCATATTTATGATGCCTCTTGTGAAACTCTTGTGCCTGGATGTCGCGTTTTGCCTCTGTATAGCAGCGTATAACAGGATGCGAGCTAAAAAACGCCTCGCGTGGGCACTACGGTGCGTGGCTAGCACCGATCCTAATTAGTGCGTGCCAGGTCATCAGACACGCGAAAAAAAAAAACAGAACTCCTCTTGAAAAGTTTCAAAAGTACCGCTTACTTCTCTGCAGCCGTACGGACATCCTTCTGCGGCGCATATCGAAACACGACACACTGTTTAAAAAACCTCAGATATTCATATCTGAAGACCGCACCTTGCGAAACTCGCTTGGTTTTGGAAATTCTCTGGTTTTAGGCTATTATGAAATACAAAAGAGCTACCAGTTGACAAATATAGAGCTGGCGTATTTTTTTATGTCACAAATTTTGTTGCAAAAATTATTTGTTATTGCAATTCACCTTGGACGCTTGGAAAGAGACGCATTCATTGTTGCGAAAGACTTATATCAAACTACAGGCGATCCAGTATCAACTTCGCAAACTGATAATCTTTGCAGGTGCTGAAGCTTCGTTTTCTGAATAAAATGGTCAAAAGGGTGGAAATTTGGGCTGGTTGGTGCATGATCTGAGGCTAAAAACAGTGCTAACGGGGACGAAGCAGAGAGAGGTCAAGCAATCATTGTTTTCAGGACACTTGTGCTTTTTTTTTTATACGGCGCCTAATTAGCAGAAGGCTTACTGAAGGACACAACATAGAGAACAAACCCTCGTGAGGGAGAACCAATAGTTGCTTACGTACAATACAGATGGCATTCATGTTTGCAAAAAAAAAATCAAAAATAATCTCATCGTCGGGAGCAGATGTTAGCACAAAATGCACTGCAGGAAAGGCCTATCGTATTCTAGGACGGCTGTCGACCACTTAACGCGACCTCTTACCAAGCTCTTTCCGGCAAATAAAATTTTTTACAATCTTGGTGATAGAGGCATTCGGGTACTGGGGAGCGTCCTACATCAGCCGTTTTTTTTTTTTTTTTTCCTCCAGCTTTCCTCCGCGAGCGATAGTGTAGTAGTAGTGTAAAACTTTATTCCGAAAAATGGGACGGGGTTTAGGGGTTGGGGTCTTGAGCAGCAGGTGGTGTTCCTACGTACAGGATCCCATTGGTTCTTGCTGCCTCCTCCGCCCGCTCAACCAGCGCAAGCTGATCTTGCGGGTCCGAGCTGGACCGAAGCTCCTACTCGACTGACGGGTTTGTAACTTTGGTCTCTATCGGGCTCACCCGACAGCCCCATGTGGAGTGGTAGAGGGTGGCTATCTCTCCGCACCACACGCATTCTGGAGTGTATTGCGTAGGCCAAATCTTGCTGTATATGCAGCGACTTGGGTATGAGTGCGATCTTCTTTTTTCCCGCTTTTTATATCAGGCGACCCGCGCCACAACAACTTGCCACCACTGGCTGTGGTGATGTATGGAACCACGGAGCCTGTGTCACCGGCATGCGCGTACGTCATTACATCAAATCAAGCGGCGCTGTCGTCTCGCTCATCAAAATTCACCTCGACAGCGCGTGCGCCTCTCGGGCTGCACGGCAGAACTCAGGTTCCCTCACTCGGCGCGCCGACTTGGACCAATACGCAACAATAAGACGCATTGATTGACGCATGCCTACGCACTACGGCGAGTGAACTGACATTGTCGGTAATGTTCGTTTAGGTTCGGCTCCGTGTTCTGCGTTCTGCGCCAAGGTCAACCGCGACGCGCCGACAGCGGAATCTGAAAGCGGTTCATGATTAACCGATGGCAACTGTTCTTGCTTCAGCGAAAGTAATAGACACTTCCTTAGAATAATACAACTTTAACGCTCAAAAACTATCCGAAATGTGAATTATAACGTATTGACCATCAGCTCTTTCAAATGTTTCTTGCAAACAAAACTGAACTTCGTGACACTCTCTGATCGGGTTTTCTGATGAGAGTTTAGCTACGAAAACATTCTTTTCTTATTATTACCTTCTGCCAGAAAATATCTTTTTGAACGTTTCAGTCCGCAACATGGATGAAAGCACCTACTAAAGGTGCCTTTCTCACATTAAGATGTATCATCTTATAAGTAAGTCCTTCAGAAAAAGGACCATATTCAGCAATCCGGTCATTCGGAGGAAAAATGGACCGTGATGAGTAGAAGGAACCACCTGTGGAGTTCTAGCTGGAAATATGTTCACAGTGCACACTTAAAATAAGTAAAGGGCACAGTCATAGCTTCTATTCTTTCTGTGCCTGCTCGAAGGCTGCTGACGCGCCGGCGTGAGGCAATAACCTTCTGCAGTGTTTTTGCGAAGGGGCGGAGCTGCGAGCACAGGGTTCATGGGTGGCCAGGTGGGTTGCGGTATTTGCAGCCGGCTACGGGGGCTACACTGGTAACGGAATCAATTTGCGCCTGCCTGTTTTGCGAAGGACCAACTCGTCCTAAACTTTAAACCGCCACTTCTCAGCGACTACGAAGAGGAACGATCATTCCTACCATATCTCTCTGCGAATTAAACGCCAGTTGCGAGTCAGCGGAGCTGGAGTGACACATTCACCACCGTGAGTAGCGGGTGCGGCGCGACTGGATCTGTGGGAGCAAATATTATCCTCACTTGGTTTTCCAACGCGAAAAGAGCTTAGCTATAATTTACAAAATAGATCGGGCGTCATTTCCGACTCCGATTTTTTTCAAGAGCACAGATGTTTGAGAATGTCGTTCTTGACACGTACAGCCAGCCAAATCTTTAGCTGGCGTGCGTTATGGCCGCTTTTTGTGCGCTCCTGCTCTTTACAACGAAGCAAACTTTCGGAAATCTCCTTATTAAGCACGGGCTTAGTGAGCCTGTGCTTAGAGTTGATATTTTCGCAAGTTTGCTCCGTCACAAGGGGAAGGAGCACGGAAAACGTGGCCATCGCGCACGCCAACTAAAAATATGGCCGGCTGTACGCTCGCTGTGCAACGCCCGGAGATTTTCCCATGTGCCTTATACAAGCTATGGTGTATTGCTGTTTGACGAGATGTGAGTTCGACTCGAAGTGGAATGCAGAAGGCACTTCATTCGATGTGATTCCTATGGCCAGAACGATGAGCGCAGTGGCTGAAAGTCATCTCCGGAGAAGACTCGGGTGCTGAATACCATCATCATCAGCCCGACTACGGCCACTGCAGGGCAAAGGCCTTTTCCGTGTCTCACCAATTAACCCTGTCCTTTGCCAGTCGCAGCTACCGTATTCTCGCAAATTTCTTAGTCTCATCCGCCCACCTAACTTTCTGCCGCCCCTTGCTACGCTTGCCTTCTCTTGGTATCCACTCTGTTACCCTTAAGAACCAGCGGTTATCTTGCCTTCGGGTTACATGCCCTGCCCAAGCCCACTTCTTCTCCTTGATTGCAACTAGGATGTCATTAACCCGCGTTTGTTCTCTTACCCACTCCGCCCGCTTCCGACCTCTTAACGTTACACCTATCATTTTTCTTTCAACAGCTCTTTGCGTTGTCCTTAACTTAAGCTGAGCCCTCTTTGTTAGCCTCCGCGTTTCTGCGATAAGATACAGCTGTTGTATACTTTTCTTTTGAGGGATATCAGTAAACCGCCATTCATGATCTGAGAGAATCTGGCAAATGCGCTGCACCCCATTCTTATTCTTATAGTTATTTCCCTCTCATGATCCGGATCAGCTGTCACTACCTGCCCTAAATAGACATATCCCCTTACTACTTCTAGAACCTCGCTACCAATTGCGAACTTCTGCTCTCTTGCTAGACTGTTGAATATTACTTTGGTTTTCTGCGTGTTAATTTTTAGCCCCACCGTTCTGCTCTGCCTGTCTAACTGATTTATCATGTTTTGCAGTTCATGTCCTGAGTGACTTAGCAAGGCAATGTCATCAGTGAAGCGCAGATTACTTAGGTATCCTTTATTAACTCTTATCCCCAACTGTTCCCATTTCAGGCCCCGGAATTCTTCCTGTAAACAGCCAGTGAATAGCATAGGCGAGATCGTGTCTCCCTGCCTGAAACCTTTCCTTATTGGAATTTTATTGCTGACTTTATGGAGGGCTATGGTAGCTCTGCAATCGTTATAAATATTCTGTCCTCTGCAGCAAATCTTTTCTTCCAACTAACGGCAAGGAAGGATTTAACCACTATCCGGAATACTGGGTGTTTCACCTAAAAATTTGTTGTGCAATTTTTGTAAATAGGCTAAGTTATGAGAGAGATTTTTTTTCAGGATAGCATTGTCAGTGGTATACCTCATTAGATTACACATGGTTCACTAAAACTGAATAATTAACTTTGAACTACTGTTAGTCGATCTCATTATTTATTGAGAGGAATGTACTCTCCGTGCGTATCGCTTTTAGACTTTCAAAACACAGTTACCCTCGGTGTTGTGGCCCAGCAAATTACGCCTGGATCATGCCGAAATAAAAGAGTTTTCGAAAAGCTCGCAGGCAAAGTTACTCTTCCGGAGTACGACACTTTTAAATAACCAAGATTTGGTGGACCACAGCGCAAGGATAACTGCCTTTTCAAACTTCTAAAAAGTGATACAGATATTGCTTACGGTGGGCTACAAGGCATCTCAATAAATAAGAAAACAAGTAATAATAGTTCAAAAATAAACTACTCAATATTTGTTAGCCATGCAGACTTCTATAGCTATGTAGCTGCATTGTAATGATCTACAACAGGTGTATGTTACCGATACTCACCTATGGGCAGAAACGTGGAGGCTAACAAAGCGGGTTCAGCTTAAGTTAAGGACAACGCAGTGAGCTATGGAAAGAAATATGATAGGTGTAACGTTAAGAGATCGGAAGCGGGCGGAGTGGGTGAGGGAACAAACGCGGGTTAATGACATCCTAGTCGAAATCAAGAGGAAGAAGTGGGCTGGGCAGGGCAATGGAATGCGAATGCAAGATGGCCGCGGGTCCTTAAGGGTAACGGAGCAAGCATAGCAGGGCTCGGCAGAAAGTTAGGTAGGCGGAAGAGATTTAAGAAATTTGCGGGGACACGATGGCCGCAGCTGGCAAAAAACATTGTTAATTGGAAAGACATGGGAGTGGCTTTGTGTCCTGCACTTCAAAGCTTGGCAAACATGCATGATTCAAGTACTAAGACGAGCACCTGGTATAGCCGGGAGCCTTAAGGGTGTGAAGTAAATGCTAGAGAGAGAGAGAAACATAAGGACAGAAAGCAAGAGATATTGCTTTTGAGAATGCAGTCTTGTGCACACCAGCTCACTAATATTCGCCTTCTATAATGAAGTCGATAACCAAGAAATTCGTCTCGGTATTGAAGCAGCAGTTCGCTTGGTGACCAGCTTTTTATTCCAAGTACTTATGCGCATGCGTTGAAAAAAAATTCGCTGTGGCTTATCCGTACCTACGCCATGGTTCAGCTTGTAGTGTAGCTGGTGGTGGTGCTTGTGGTTAGACTTGTGGTGATGCATCGGTTATACAATCCAATCCAATGTAATCTAATCTCATCTAATCTAATATAATCTAATGTAATCTAATTTAATGCAATCCAATCCACTCCAGTCTAATCCAATTTAATCCAGTCTAATCTAATGTATTCTAATCCAATCTAATCTAAGGCCGCCGGTGGTGGCACCGTCACTACTCGCAGACGGCGCGAGATGGTCGCCCAGCTCTTCGGCGTGACGTCACACAGAGGTCATGCGAAAGGTCAATGGTGGCACCGCCGCGTCACGGCAAAGGCTTGAAAGTGCAAGTAGTAAAGCTTTCGCATTAAAACAACTTATACCATTTTCACGACTATGCCCTCTTGTCATGCTAGTTTTACTAAAGAAAAATGGTAGTGCATAAAAGTGCGCCTCGTTTTACGCTGTTTGCTAGTGCCCCTGCCGCGTCGATAAAGCCACTAAGGGGAGCGCTCAACACAAGTGGTTGGCGTTGCGCACCAACCCGAACGGCGCCATGCAATGGCCCTCGCTGCCCTTCAGCAGGCATGAAAAAATATGGAAGGCTATGGCAACGCGCACTTATCAATCATCCCTGAAACGCATACTTCGGTTTGCTAAACTTGGCGCCAGATAGATAAATACTGAACCGCCAGTTTTTAAACTCCGCCTCGCATATATTCAGAAACTTTCTTTTCTTATGAGAGACGGCCCTCGTATCTCATACCCCCCATACATCTAAAAAAAAAATATTTGTCCGTAAATGCAGTATAACTTCAAAAAAATGGAGAAATTCTAGAGGCTTGTGTACTGTGCGATGTCAGTGCACGTTAAAGAACCCCAGGTGGTCGAAATTTCCGGAGCCCTCCACTACGGCGTCTCTCATAGCCTTAGTCGCTTTGGGACGTTAAACCCCATAAACCAAACCAAACCATCAAAAAAATGCTAGCTCAAACGTACGCTTGTATTCAAACCTCGATTATCAAAAGCAGGGAATTTATTACAGTAACTAAAACATTTTACCTCTTTCTCTGCACGCTGGGGTGCTGCAAACGAGATCAGTCTCTGTAAAAAGACGGCGGAAGGAAAGATAAGAACAGTAAGTTTGCCAAAAAGTGTTGCGACGCCACGTACTAAGTTATTGACGGTTCACAGCCAAAGAGTTTATAAGTGCTTAGCTGAATATCTTCTCGACATTATTCCCGAAATGACGTTTTGGCACTAGTCATCAGGAAGAAGGTGCGCTATCATCAACTTAAATTACAGTTTTAAGTAGTGAGAAAAAAAAACTCTGGTTCTCTCAGCGGAATATTTCATTTCATTTATTTCATCCTTAAAGGCCAGAGGGCATTACATAAGGAGGGGCTACAATTCATATAAAAGAAGCACAAAAAAAACACACGCACAATGAACACACACAACAAACTTCAAAAGCTGAAGAGAAAAAAAGAAGAAGGATAAAGGGTTTCCAGAAAAGGGTTGTAGCGCCGAAACAGACAACACACAGAAAGCTAGACGGGACAGGCGCAACTTCCAACTGATTTATTCACCGCGAACGCGAATGAATATAAGACAAACAAGAAGGGTCGCAAGAACCACACATGCGCGGGAGGGATGTACAAAATTGAACAAATTGAAAAAACAGTTTTTGAAAAAGAAGATAGCCGAGTCACACAGGTGGCTCACCCCCGTGTATCTAAAAAAGCAATTTCATTCTTATATATTGCAATTGAGGGGGTACTAACACAGTCGCTACAGTTGCTTTTGATATAGAAAGCCTCTAAAGGGTTTACATGTGCAGTGAAAGCATACAAAGTACAAATTTTGCTTGCGGCAGCGAGCACAGATGAAAGTCAGTGACCAATACGTGGTAAAAATGACAAGGAATTCACTTATGCTGAAGATGACGGGTGGGTTCTGTCCTTAAACTTTGTGTGCTGGGATTTTTTTCTAGAAAATATAGAAAACAGGCCTGTAAAATTGGCGTTGCCATCATTAGCAAAACTAAAAAGAAATTGTGTTTCTTTCTTAGCCATATAAAATTTAATGCAACGTCTTTGCCAAAACTAACCAAGGAATAGTGATTGTTTTTTAGACAAATCGCAGCTCTTGCAACCTTTGACTCAAAATCTTTCTAGAATAAGAAGAGCCCTGGTCCTCACATATGGAGACCATTTTATTTTTATTGATAACATAACACCTTCCTCTATACAGTGGACAATCCAACACCGATGCTCTGTTGCTTTTGGCAAAGGCGGCGCCGTCTTTGGTGTAGGAAATAAAGTGCTGTAGTTAGCTTTTAGCCTCGGTGCAGAGCAATTCTGGCGCGCCTGAAGTTAGAATTCTGTCCCAGGTAAGGAAAAGCTTTGCCATCGCTTTTCATTGACATAGTTTTGAGGCGTGCCGCAAATACACAGTTACACGGCTGAGAAGCAAACACTGTTACCTGATCACTTTTCGCAAAAATAGTAGAATTTAAGGTGTTATATAATGCTCCAAATTTATTTTCTTCAGGGTTGCACGATCCCGAAGACTGTTGCTTCGCAGTGACTTGAAGTTTTGGCAGCCGCAACTGCCTAAGTAAAGACTTTTCCGAAAGTTGATAATGTAGGCTTCCTGCATTACAAGGCTTATTGTAAGTGGTGCCTGTTTAGCCAGAATTCAAAGCAATTTTAAAGCATACTTCAATCGATGATATCATGATAAGCACTGATTTTGCTTGAGGGCTACTCAGCGCAATACAATTTATATTTTTATCAACCTGATCATTCTGTGCCACTCAGAAAATGTCTCCGAATGACGCAATAAGCCCCTAATTAAACCTCATCATTGATATATTTAAAATCACCGGTTCTATTAACTCACCTTCTTGCCCTTCTTGCACCTGTGCCTTTGAGGACAGCACGTAGTGCGATATTAGTAGTGTCAGAGTTATTGGCATATACATTGTGCCTCTTCGATCAGCAAGATTCAGAAGTCTTCGTCGCTGGAAACACACAAACGAAACTAAACCTCTAGCCAGTAGGGAACTGGTATCTTCGCTTCTAATGATTTAAATGAAAACAGCAGTTAAAAACGGTTTAAAGTTTCGCTGGCAGGCAAAAAGCTCCATGTGCATTGAAATATTAGTCTATGAGAAATATATACATTTTTCTGTACTTCTTGTGCATTCGCTTAAAGCCTCCTCCGCCGATCCACGTTTTAAGCACTGTTTTCCACCTCAAGTCTTTCTTCGTTTGCTTTTTTCGTTTCTTGTGTTTTCTTCTTCTTGGTGAGCAAAAGTGGTACACTCGGGAACCGAAGGTGGTCAGAGAAATATGGCTCTTCCTCCATCATCAAATTCTTCAAGTTCTTAAAGTGAGTGCCGCAAGTTATTTGCTGTTGAATGCTCGGCAATGCTAAAGCAGTTGTAGTTTTAGAAGGTGGAACATTATATCGGATACCAAGGATCACAAGCAATGCGGTTCAGACGTCATCGCGTGCAGTGAACAGGAAGAACTCGCTCTAAAGATATTTTGCGTTTGTACACTTCTTAATCAAAATCATCGCTGTTAGCTGAGAACTCTACTCCTCTCTACTGTGCAACCCACCACAAAATATTTCTCTTCCTGGACGAAGTCCATGTCGTTGCTCCTTCTCTAAAGCAGTACCCGCCGAGCCTCCATGGCATACCTTGCTTTTAAAAAAATCAGTGGAGCTGAGCTTACCGGCTTGCAGCAATAATGAGCGAAAGCTAATTGACGTTAAAGACCGAGCGGTCTTGAGTAGCAGGCAGAATGTAGCGTTTCACAAGCGACTGCATGGCTGGGTGTCATAGAGGGCCGTTTGATGTCAAAAAGGTCAAGGACATACCCGGCATTCTTCCGCCTGCGGTTTTCATTTTGATGGTGTTCGCAACACTCATCGCGGACTCACGGCTTTGATAAATACTATCGCTGACCTTCACCATGCATAACTCGTCGCCGCTGAGACGCAGTACTTTCACTATTACAAAATTCATCATGAACCGGTTGCTAAACACTGCAGGAAAGACCCCTAACACATAATTCAAACCAAGGGCAAAAGCCGTGCGGAAAGCCACCGGCCAGTTTTGCTCGTCGTGATCTCTTCTAAGAGGAGTAAGTTGCTACATGGGATGCTTTTCTGAACGCTTGACCAAACGCAAAACAACTTTCGCTGTAAACATGACCCTGGAAGTCTTTACGCATGACACTAGCCAGTTTTGTGACTCTCGTTGCAGCTTCCCAAGAGGTCTTCTGCGACCCGATGGCGCTTTCTCACACGAAGCAAGCGGTGCCGCTGCCGAACCAACTTTCAGGCACTGCCGGTTGGATCCGCCACGATACCTCTGTTCCTCTGCCGCAGTACGAAACGTCTGGGCGGCTCCGCCTCCTGCGATGGCATCTCATACAATTCTTGATGGTTGATTCCACTGCCAAATGCTACTCTAAGTCGCTAAGCCAACGCTGAAATATCTTGCTGTGTAAAAGTTTTCGTTCTCCTCTTTCCGCAAATTGCGAGTTCGTTCTGTGTGTTATGGTAACTCCGGCCCCTAAACAATGAAGGACATGCCCATGTGTTATGCATATGCACAGAACACATTACACAGCTTTAAATTCAAAGAAGGACATAATGTTCGTCCACCTCCATTTGAGACTGTCATGTTCGCAGATCAGAGAAGGCTTTGTGAATGGTGCAGAATTTGTGAACGCGACGCAGTCGATGTGGTTGTACAGCTCTTTTTGGGCTCATCGGTGTTCTCTTAAAAGAGCAAAGCATTTCTAAAGGGCGCGTCCGAAATCCATACACTACTTGAGAGCGTTCTACAACCATAGCCAACAGGTTTAGTTACAGTACAAAAATTCTTCTCTAATTCGCTTCTGGACTATGTTTACGCTTGGAACGAATTGCAGGAAATGAGCATGTCATTCTAAGACGGCCGCCGCGGTGGCTCAGTTGCTATGGCGCTCGGCTGCTGACCCGAAAGACGCGGGCTTGATGCCGGCCGCTCCGCTAGAATTTCGATAGAGGCGAAGTGCTAGAGGACCGTGTACTGTACGATGTCAGTGCACGTCAGAGAACCTCGGGAGGTCGAAATTTCTGGAGCTCTACACTACAGTATCCATCGCAGCATGAGTAGCTTTGGTGCGTTAAGCCACCATAGCCAGACTACATGATTCTAGTGCGACATTTTCGCATGCTCCAAAGCATATTTGCGAACTCGGCAAGGCTTGAACAGAAGTGACCTTTCGCTCAAAGGAAAAAGGTTTACTCGTCAGTGTTGTTTCTTTGCTCCCTCTTTTTCTCCCTTTCGTCCGGTCGCGATCTATCTGACAATTTAAAAAAAAATGTTTTTTCACTCTAATAACAAATATGGACTTTCCATACTCTTCGTCATCTGCGACAATGTGTCAGATCGCGGCTTCTGTAGGATGTTTAACGTTTGCATTCATAGTTGCATTCCGAGAGTTCAGAATTAGTGCGGCAGTAAAGTAATAAGAAAACGTTTTTTCACGAACATCAAAACGAGGCCCTATCACTGCGAAACGAATTAACAATAAAAACCTCAGGCAAACATGCTAAGGCTCACTTACCGACGAGTGGTCAGCGCTTGCCGGTTCTCGAGAACTTTAGCGCGATGATAATGTCATGCACTACAATACGAAGATTGCTTGAATACTTCGGGATGGTTATAATTATTGCTTTACATTGTGAGATATGTGTGCGAACAGATTCCACGACCTTGTTATTCAGCGAGTTTGCAGAAGCATTGAGAGAGCATTTAGTGAGCATTTTTTTTCTCTCTTTTACCCGCCCCAGGTTTGGGGTGCTCGTCTCCGGTTTGGAGCGTTTGGAGCAAGATACTCTGCATCGAATCCATCCACATCCCTTACACATCAGGAATGATGAGTCATCTCGCAGCTCGCAGGTTGATTTTAACTGCGAGCGGTGCGTGCTACTGTACAGGCATGGAGGGTGTCACACTATCAAGTAAATTTAGGTAGTTTTTCACAGAAGCTGCAAGGATTTTGTTGGCACCTTCCACCGCACTTGATGAAGAAATTAGTTCGAGACGCAAGACACGAGCTCCTGCTTTCTATGAGTGGAATCCATTTGATTTTGAGAATCGCTCTGTTCTGGACGGCGAAGATAGCAGCAAACGCACAAGGAGTGTGTGACAACACTTACGTCACCGGCGACGACACGAAGGAGCCGAGGAATGATGGCAACATATCTGGCACTGTAAGAAACCTTCAGTAGCAAGAGGAAGCTTACCTATTCGCAGAAGTGCAGGCACATCCGTCGCTTCAGGCTCTGTAAGAAAATGTGCTTTGCAGGCGAGTTTATATCATGCCTATTACTAGTGATGCAAGCTATATTTTCAGCGCCTCACCACTTACGCACTAGTGCTTTACTCGACGTTGATGTATGACGAGGATTCTTTGCCCATTTCTTTACTCACGCGGAGTACGTCTTTGAATTTTGTATATGTAGCTGGTGAAAGAGAACAACCAACTTAATGTCAGACCAAAGCGTTCTTCAAATAGTGCAAGTCCTTCTAAACCCCAGCTGCAACAATGAAAGAGTGTCATAACAAGCACTCTCTAAAATAGCACGAATGTCGACAGAGAAAATCACAGCACCAAGAACACCATTGGTGCGATAGAGTCAAGTCCCATGTGCCAAAAAAGAAGAAGGGCGGCGCTTTAAATGCGAGCTGGTCACCGCGACTGTGGTTCCTTTCCTGTAAACATTTCTGTCTTAAAACACCGAGGGAAGCTTTTTGCAGCCACAAGCAGCAATCTGTTCATTTTCATCATATTGTTACATGAACGGAAGCTACATTCATTGATTTAGCTATGGCCTGGGCTGGAAACGGTTTACACTGCATTACGATCTATAAATCGAAGCAAATGCTTCTCAATTCGATTAAATGAAGATATGGCGATATGTGGCCTTATCACTGCCTATTGTCTACCTGTTATTTTATAGACCTCTTACCACACAAGCAATTTGCTACTCTGTTCACGCATTTCCAAATTAATGTTGTAGAAAAATTGGCCGAAGCTTAGCTCTGGTTAAGCCTAGATATACAAGCGAAAAGCTGGAGTTATGCTTTGTTTGACGTCATGGCTGTCGCAGTTCGCGCACAATGCACTGGGAGCACCACGATAGCGGTGTAGGCAAGCGCGTTATATAGACCTCCTTCCGCATGCGTAGTAACTGTGGTAAACACGCGGCTGCAATGAAAGGTCCAACGGTGGCGAGGAGGCGTGCGCCCAGTAGTACCATGGTGAGGAGGCGGCGCACATGCGCAGTAGCGCGCGGCTGCGCCGAAAGGTCAGGCGGCGATGTCGCGGCGGCGGTTGCGGCGGCGGCTGCTCCTACCACCTGCGCCTCTTCTGTGACGTCAATCGACTCTGCTCTTGCGCAGTTGTAGCTGATTCTGATCACGGAGCATACGCCAGACCCGGTGTTGACAAGCCTAGTGAAGCAAAAAGCTTCAATTGCTTTTTGCTTTTGCTTTTTGCTCTTCTTCGTATCGTGGTGAAGGCCTGAACAGTATTTCTAAGCGTGCTTTTTTCGGCATAACATTGTATTAAGCCTGTGTGAAAAGGCTCTTTGCGCCATAGGAATCAGATATCAGCAAACTAAAAGAGACATGCGCTACACTAAAGGGGCATAGACCAATGCATAGCGGCCATACCTGATCTCTGAAGAAGCTGTAAACGGCCCAGCGTGGTCGAAATACAGGTTCTAATCAATTTCGGTTACGAATTGGTCCACTTTCTTAACATATTAAACAAAAGCAGTGCCTACGGCCTGGCTCACTCAGTTTTGAGATTGCAACAAATAAGAAACAGACTCAATTTCGAAAGAAAACCAGCAAAAAAAAAACAGTCTACTCTTTAGTGTCTGCTTTGCTTCTGTGAAAACATTAGAACATTTAAATACGAAATCATACCTTCACGTTAAACCCAATATTACTGAACTGAACATTACAAAAGCACCCACAGATTTCTTTCTACAGAGCGCCCACCTATTACGATATTGCAGATGTCGGTTTATTCAAACATCTTCATAGTAGAAAAGCTTTCCTTGAATTTCGTCCAGTTATTTCCCATATCTCTGCCTGAAATTAGTTCAGGCAACTTCAGTCATCATCTAAATAGAACAAAAAGCTAAACAAACAAAATTTTCTGAACTCCGTGTAGGCGACTGAAATCATGTGAAACGTAAAACCCTGATGCAAGCTCTCATATCGGTCTTCATGTTCTAAAATTCTGCAGTTGCCCAATGTCATGCACCTACAATGGTAAAATAAAACTAGGAAACTCCATAACGAAACTAAGCTATACAGGGTCGAAAATTAATCAGGATTGGTTAACGGTCTCCTTCTTCTCTAATGAAAGGATAGAATCGTGAAAGCATGCCTCCTTTATTAGGCCCGTGACATGACTGTTGGGGCTAATATTTTAATCCAATCCTGAGGAGGACGTGGGTATGGACCAAACTAGAGGCGTTTGGTTATCTTTCTTGCAATTTTGTAATCAATTTGCAATCATCGCTAATTGATTACACCACATTTTAAAAACTAAAAAAAACAGCAAAATAATAAAAACTAAATATGCACTCGGTGGTGTTAGTGACTGTTGCCTCATTTATCCCGCATGTCAAAACGAGCACCTCATTTCCCTACCCGCGGCTGCTTGAATAAAGTTCAAATAATCTGAAGTATCCCAAACCAGCTGAATGTTTGGTATGTTTTTTCAACCTTCCTATTTTTATAATTTATTGCGCATGTCAAAACAAGCGCCTCATTTTCCTACCCACGGCTGCTTGAATGAAGTTAATTTAATTTGAAGTATCCCAAACGAGCAGAATGTTTGCCATATTTTTTCATGCTTTTTATTTTCATTAAAGAGATCACCATCTGTGACTCATGCCATAAACTTTCGTTTCCTTTTTTTTTCTAGCAATCCAGCCGAAGCTTGTCTTGAGAATATGTTTTGCCATAAAGGTGTTAAAGCCAAATCTCTAACCCAGAGGAACCGAAAACTTACAAACTGCTCATTAACACCCACTCAGACGTACTTATGCCTACATAGAAAAGATATATGGATGTGTCCGAAACTGCTGAGTTGAATATAGTGGCCCAGGCCTGCAGGTCCACCTCGGCACAATCGAAGCTCCACAATAGTCGCCCTATTAACTAAGCAAAAAAGGACGGCTCACGGATGGCAGAGCTAGGCCGCACTGAACAACAAGTCCAGATGGAAATCGTTTTGGTCTGGTTTTTAATGGAATCTCCTAATTTAGCGTTCAGAGGAATCAAATTGGCACAGGATTAATAGGAATAAAAATTTTGTTTTCCAATGCAGCAGCTGAGAGCACTTCAGCAAATACATCCTCATGCTTATAAAAGACCATGGGGGAATCCTCGTTCCAATGAACCATATTTGCCTGCTTTCATCTGCTTCATATTTCGGCGGCTGAGGTATACATAGGACAATACACACACATACTCACACACACACACACACATATACATATATCGAAGTATGCGCTTCGTTATATATATATATATATATATATATATATATATATATATATATATATATATATATATTCTCTCATATTTATAACGAGCCCCTCAATCCCCTTCCCTTGTTTGCTTAATTGCTTAGCGAGGGCCCTCGGTTCTGGCAGCCTTGATGCCACGGGAAGCATAAGAGGGTTCTCACACAGCTTTCACCCTCGCCGTTCGATGGCGTTCTACGTCACACCAGCGGTAACTCAGGACGTTCCACGTCCGCCGCTTACGAACGTGGGTGGCGCTGATGAACACTGTCAAGGTTAGGTTATTTGTAAACATAAATACCCCCGAAAGCAGAAGATTTGACAGCCGTCGCCGTAGCTCAGAGGTAGAGCATCGGACGCGTAATTCGGAGGTCGTGGGTTCGGATCCCACCGGCGGCATTTGGTTGTTTTTTCTTCTGCTTTTCTAATCAATTATCTTTAAGCGACAGTAATATTCTTACTTCATCAACACCACAAAAAAAATAAATAAATTAAAAAAATCCCCTGTGCTCCTTGGTTTCTGTGGCTGTTGGCTTCTCTCATATATATATGCCAACAGCCACAGAAACCAAGGGGCACAGGGGATTTTTAGTTTATTTATTTTGTGGTGCTGATCAATTTATAATATTACTGAATATGTTATCGCTTAAAGCTAATTGATTAGAAAAGCAGAAGAAAAAACAACAATATGCCGCTGGTGGGATCCGAACCCACGACTTCCGAATTACGAGTCCGGTGCTATGCTGTTGGCTCCTCTCATATTTATAACGAGCCCCTCATTTCCCTTTACTTGTATATATATATATATATATATATATATATATATATATATATATATATATATATATTGTGAGACAGGAGACAGAGCGCAGGATGGAGCGAGCTTTTAATGGCACCCGCAAGTATGGCGACCAACCCTTCGAAGAAGAAGATGATCGATGATGATGGATATGTACAGATGAAGACGAAGGTCGCTTGTTGTGCTTTGAGCGATGATGATGGATATGTACAGATGAAGACGAAGGTCGCATGTTGTGCTTACACTTTCTCCCCTCGCGTACGAAAGCGACCGGCCCGGGCGCAGATTAGAGCACAGTAGGGCGACGGGCAAAGGGTTTGAGGCGGGAAACATGAACAATCTCGGCACCTCGGCAACGACGATCATTAACAGGATGAACAGGGGCAACGCGATAGTTCACCGGGGACGTTTGTTCGAGTACAGTATACGGACCAATATAACGGCTCAAAAATTTTTCACACAATCCCGGGGTACGCACTGGAGTCCACAGCAGTACCTCATCACCAGGGTGAAAAAATACGGCACGGTGGGAGAGATCATAGGTGTGTTTTCGGGAGGCTTGGGAGGCGTCGGTATTCAGGCGGGCAATGGCACGGCAGTAGGTAAGACGAGAAGTAAACTGTTCGTGAGAGAGTCTGGAAGAGGTTGAGGGGGCGGAGAAGAAAGACGCTTCGAGGGTGAAGGTAGGTTGACGTCCATACACAAGGAAGAATGGGGAGAAGTTGGTGGTTCTTTGCACGGCACTATTGTATGCAAAGGTAACGAAGGGAAGCATGGTGTCCCAGTTGGTGTGGTCGGGCTGGATGTAGGTGGCTAGCATATCGGACAGCGTGCGATGAAAGCGCTCTGTGAGCCCATTGGTCTGAGGGTGATAAGCTGAAGAGGTTTTGTGCACGGTTCTGGAGGCGTGAAGAACTTCGGCAAGGATGCTGGAGAGGAAGGACTTGCCGCGGTCACTAATAAGGACACGAGGAGCTCCATGGCGCAGAAGGATGGCGTTCAGGAAGAAGTGGGCGATCTCTGAAGCAGAGCCGGAAGGAACAGGGGCCGTTTCAGCGTATCTAGTTAAGTGGTCGATGGCAGTGACGATCCAACGGTTGCCCGTTGGTGTTAATGGTAAGGGACCGTAGAGGTCAATCCCAACGACTTCAAAAGGGGAGAAAGGACAGGGGAGAGGCTGTAGAAGGCCCGCAGGGGCAGACGTGCTCCGTTTACGACGTTGGCAAGAGATGCAAGACGCAATATATTTTCCAACAGCGGTTGAGAGGCCAGGCCAAAAGAAACGGCGCTTGATGCGGTCATAAGTTTTCTGAAAGCCTAAGTGGCCAGCCGGGGGGTCATCATGAAAGGCCTGCAAAACTTCTCGGCGAAGAGAACGGGGTACGACAGGCACCCATGAGTCACCGAAGGGGCTGTAATTGTGCCAAAGAAGGATGTTGTCGGCTAGCTTGAAAGAGTTAAGTTGGCGACGTAGGCGGGCATTCGGTGGCCGCGTAGCACCGCTCAGACGGTCGATAAGAGTCCGGCAGTAAGGGTCGGCCCGCTGCGCTGAGGCGAGATCGCCAAGACTGGGAGCTGGCATCAAGTCAATGGATGCGGCGGTCAAGGTCGAAATAGCCGTCGAAGGGGTAGTTTGGCAGTTTGAGGATTCGGAGGACACGGGTTGCGGATGCGGAGGTTGGGTTTGGGCGAGGGGACAACGAGATAGCGCATCGGCGTCCTGGTGTTTCTTGCCCGATTTATAGGTGACCGTAAAGGCATATTCCTGGAGACGGAGAATCCAGCGGCCGAGGCGGCCGGACAAGTTTTTCTGCGAGGACAACCAGCACAGGGCATGATGGTCAGTGACAACTGTGAACTGGCGGCCGTACAAATAAGGGCGAAATTTCTGAATGGCCCAGACAACAGCGAGGCACTCTTGCTCAGTTATCGTGTAGTTCTGCTCCGCTGCAGTCAGTGTACGACTGGCGTAGGCGATGACTTGCTCGCACGAAGAGTGCTGCCGCTGCAGAAGAACTGCACCAATGCCGTGTCCACTGGCGATCGTGTGTAAAATCGTTGGAGCATTGTCGTCGAAATGTGCCAGTATCGGATCAGATGTGAGAGCCTTCTTTAAGGTAGTAAAAGCGACCTCACAGGCCTCAGACCAAACAAACGGCTGGTCAGCGCAGAGGAGCTTATGCAAAGGGGCCGCAATAGAGGCAAAGTTGCGTATGAAGCGCCGGAAGTATGACGCTAGCCCCAGAAAACTGCGCAGGTCTTTGACGCGCGATGGGCGAGGAAAATGCAAAACTGCAGCCACTTTGTCGGGATCAGGCTTTACACCCTTCTGGCTAACGACGTGACCGAGTACCTTGATAGAAGTGGAAGCAAAGCAACATTTCTTGGTGTTTAACTGTAGGCCGGCCTCAGAAAGTGCGCTTAATACTTCATCGAGACGAACAAGGTGTTCAGAAAAAGTCGAAGAAAAAATGACTATGTCGTCGAGGTAGCATAGGCACGTTTTCCACTTCAGGCCTCGGAGAACGGTGTCGATCATGCGCTCGAACGTGGCCGGAGCATTGCATAGGCCGAACGGCATAACGTTGAATTCGTATAATCCGTCGGGAGTGGCGAAAGCAGTTTTTTCCTTGTCGGCCTCATGCATTGGTATTTGCCAGTATCCGGATCTTAGGTCGAGACTAGAGAAAAATTGTGCACCTTGGAGACAGTCGAGGGCGTCATCAATTCGAGGCAGCGGATAAACATCTTTTCTAGTGATCTTGTTAAGGGCGCGATAGTCAACACAAAAGCGTACTGAGCCATCCTTCTTTTGAACGAGCACAACAGGCGAAGACCAAGGACTCGAAGAAGGGCGTATGATGTGGCGCTTGAGCATGTCGGCTACGTTATCTTGAATAACCTTGCGCTCACTAGAAGACACACGATACGGGCGACGGCGAATGATGCCCGAACCATCTGTGTAGATGCGATGCTTAGCTGCGGTGGTTTGGCTCAAGGTTGTTGCCTGGGTATCGAAGGAAGCGGCATGCTTGGTCAAGACGGCAAGCAATTCATCTTTTTGAGTCGGGGTTAGACCGGGGCTGATAGCAGCTGAAATAGATGCAGAGGCAGAGGCAGGGGTCGAAAGAGCGAAGCTTGATGGGGCAGAGGAAAGAACGGCCACAGGTTGAGTGGTATCCACAGAAGCGATGGCTGTGCCTTGACGCAGAAGAATAGGTTCCGGCGTAGTGTTAAAGGCAGTCAGTAGTGAAGACCCATTGGTGAAGCGGAGCAGGGACGCGACGAGAAAGATGCCCCTTGAGAGAAGACGGGGGCTTGGTGTGACGAAAACGTCCCCAGCGTTGACGTGGGCAGAAGCAACAGAGAGGACATCTTCGCAGCCGGGGTAAAGTACATGATCAGCGGTGGTAACCAGATGATGAGAAGGCAGGACAGAAATGGCTGAAAGGTCGGATGCAGAAGCCTGTAGAGTAGGGGGACAGCAGGTAATTACAGCTTGCGCAGAGTGGAGGAAGTCCCAGCCGAGGATGAGGGGATAAGCACAGGAGGGAAGCACAGCAAATACTATGTAGTGCAGGATGCCGTCGATAGTGACTCGTGCCGTACACAATCCGGAAGGACGCATTGATTCATCATTGGCAGCACGGAGAGAAGGACCACTGTAAGGGGTGCGCACCTTGCGAAGACGAGAACATAAATCAGAACTAATAACAGAAATGGCGGCGCCCGTATCGATCAATGCTTCTACTACAGTGCCTTCAATGTCAACGGTTAACATGTTCGATGGCTGTGCAGGAGGAATTGAGAGGGCGGCGTGCGGTGCAGTTTTACCTCCGGAAACTGCACAATTTAGTTTTCCGTGTGGCCAGTTGTCTGGGAGGATGGTGGACGTAGAGGCGACGACGAGCGGCGGAAAGGCGATGGGGAGCGGCGGCGCGACGGCCTGTCGGTCGAGGAGCGGTCCGGAGAGGTAGAGGGATAGGAGGGACGATAATTGGTAGGGTCAGCAAACGGTGGGCGGTAAGCATACGACGAGTGCGGAGCGTCTTGGGAGAAGTCCCCGTACGATGGGCGACGGGGAGGACTGGAGGCAAACGCCGGACGGTAAGCAGGTGACGAGTACGTAGCTCCGTTGCGAAAGTCTGGGTACCACTCGCGCTCGTCGCGTTGACGCCGACGGCACACACGGGCAACATGCCCGCGAATTCCGCAGTAGTGACACACCGGCCGACGTGCAGGCGAACTCCAAACAGGACACATAGCGGGGCTCGGGGACACAGAGACCGGAGTTTGCTGGACGGGCTGTGGATGCGACGGGTAAACAGCAGCGGGAGGCGTCGCAGCAACCTGGGCATAGGTAGGCACAAAACGCGGTACAGGTGGTTCCGCAGCCAAGGGGCGAGTGACCGAAGCGAGCTCGTCTTTGATGAGATCACGCAAAGGCGAGGACGACGGAGCTGGAGGCGGGTGGGAATCAACTGGCGGTAAGGTGGAGCCGTGCAGTTCCTCCCGGATAATGGAGCGAATAAGGGAGCGTAAGTCCACGTCGGGTGAAAGTGGGGTGTCCCAGGTGTCTTTTAATCGAAGCGACTGAAGGTCGTCAAGACGATGGCAAGTTGTTCGGATGTCTTGGACTGACGTTGGATTCTGGGCAGCAAGCGTGTTGAAGGCAAATGACCCAAGCCCTTTCAGAAGATGACGTACCCAATCGTTCTCTGACATAGCGCTGTCGACACGTCGACACAGGGCAAGCACGTCTTCAATGTAGGATGTGTAGGACTCACCGGGTAGCTGAACGCGCGTATCTAGCTTTTTTTTGTAGACAGCGGGGCTTGCACCAGATGTGCCAAAGATTTGTCGTATCTGTGCCGAGAAGTGAGCCCAGTCCGGGATGGCATCTTTGTGGTTGACGAACCAAGTCTTGGCCACGGCAGTGAGGTAGAACGACACGTTTACAAGTTTCATCGCTGAGTCCCAACGATTATAGGCACTGACCTGGTTATATTGGTCGAGCCAGTCCTCGACATCGTCCCCACGAAGACCAGCAAAAATGGGAGGCTCGCGCTGGAGTGTGGTGATGGTCCAAGTGGGGTGTCCAGAAGATTGGGAAGAACCGGGTTGGCTAATCATTGCTGGCTCCAGACGGTTCGAATCGAGAGGAAGAAGAACGGGGGGCCCACCGGGAGTACGAGTGGTGTTGTCGCTGACGGTATCCATCGGTGCGGATGGTACGATCAGGTGGCGACCGGAACGTAGCTGCAGTCTGGCGGCGGAGAGGACGCAGGAATCGAGAGCACACTCCACCACTTGTGAGACATATATATATATGTATATATATATACATATATGTATATATATACATACATATACATATGTATACATATGTATACATATATGTATACATATATGTATACATATACATACATATACATATGTATACATATATATACATATATACATATGTATATATATATATATATATATATATATATATATATATATATATATATATATATATATATCGAAGTATGAGTTGCTTCCGGACGTTAAACCCCCATAAACCAAGCCAAGTATACGCTTCGTTATATATATATACGAGTATATAGAAGAGGTTACAACTTTCCCATTATCTTCATTTAATACCAACAGTTTCGAACGGAGAACCGTCCATCATTACCAGTTGTTGGGTATGATGGGGGGGTTCGGCGTCGTTGCTAGCTTCTGCTGCTGCTGCTCGCTTGACGGAACCGCGGTCAAGCTTCGACACCCGTTCCCACCACCACCATTCGTGTGTATAGGACGGTCCTCCGTTCGCAACTGTTGGTATTAAATGAAGATAATCGGAAAGTTGTGACCCCTTTTTCTACAAGTCTTCCTGGCCCATTGAACTATAAGACCTGCTGTAACTATATATATAATATTGCCACACTGCTGGCACTCTGCCGGCGCCACCTGGTGCCCGAACCTTGGCTCCCAGCGCGTGGCCGAGCGTCGTCTTTGTTCTGCATGAGCACGGCGGTTCGGCGGGCTTCGTCCTAGGAAACGCTGTGCTTCCCGCTTTTCTGCTGCGTTTGTCGGTGACTATATATATATATATATATATATATATATATATATATATATATATATATATATATATATATATATATATATATATATATGCAACATTCGAGATGACATAGCGGTAAATGCGCCGTTTAGGATAGTTTCATTCGTAGAGATTTTTTGCCGCCGCGGTGGCTCAGTGGTTATGGTGCTCGGCTGCTGACCCGAAAGACACGGGTTCGATCCTCGCAGCAGCGGTTGAATTCATTTGGAGGAGAAATTCTAGAGGCCCGTGTACTATGCGATGTCACTGCACGTTAAGAACCCCAGGTGATAAATATTTCGGGAGCCCTTCAGTACGGCGTCCCTCATAGCCTTAGTCGTTTTGGAACGTTAAACCCCATGAACCAAACCCAACCATAGGTAGAGATCCATTTCGAGTCGGCATTTCGGACAGACCTTGCCCTATTTGAGAACTAACAAAATAACAATCAAACGGAGAGATAGAACTAGGGCGAGGAGGGCAGGTGAGGTGAGGCAGCAGGGCAGCAGGGCAGGCAGGGCGCACCCTAACGCGTGAAGGAAGAAAGGCAAAAAGCTAAACAAGTAGAAGCAGAAGCCCTGTCTTGTGCCGCATGCGGCGGCGGCGGGTAAAGTTCAGAGTAGCAGACGGCGGCAGAACCGCAGAACATATAATAACTGAAGATCGATGCCCTGGCTCGCATGACTATTTTGTTCTCTACGTCACGCACGAGCATGCATTCCTCTCCTTTCTTTTCTCGTCTGCCGTCATTCTGCCGCCGGTTTCTACAGACCTTATCCACCACCGCGCGCCTGTGTATCTATAATACTTATGTACATATACAGGGCGTCCCAGCTAACTGGTACCAAGGTTTATAAAAAAAACTAAGCGTTCATCAGAACTGAAATCGCGTCGATGTTGTTAGGGTTTATCTAAAGTTACAGTACCATTTTCTCTCCTGCTATTCGAATAATCAGTCGCGATGAATAAATTAACTTTTTAAATATAGCTTGAAACGTTCCGGCGTCAATAGGAATGTTGTGGAGCTCCACAGATATTGTCCAACCCAGGCACTTCCAACACGATAGACTTAGCCTGGCCGTTTTTATTCGGGAAAAACGAAAGTCCGCGGAGTTTAAAAATGCCACGTGACAGCGTGCTCCATGCGCCCGGATGCGCCGCGATTACAGCGCTCTCATCCGTGCTTTGTGAAAAACATTACCTGCTTCGCGCCTTTCGTGCTGCCCAAGACAGGGCCTCGCGTTGTGCTTGGTTCCAAGATAAGCGCCAGTGGGTTCGGGCGGCAATCGAAAGAAAACGCGGCTTTTGTTTTTCAGCGTAATTCACACTACGTTATCAGGCTTGTTACATGCGTCTTTGCTTGTTGGGATCTTGCCCCCAAATTCAAACTCATGAGATGGTCATCGTTCCTCCGCATTATCGCAATTATCGCAATAATGCGATATTATCGCCGCTGAAACGGGAGCAGCTCTTTCGAACTACTGCCCGAACCCACTGGCGCTTATCTTGGAACCAAGCAAAACGCGGAGCCTTGTCTTGGGCAGCACGAAATGCGCGAAGCGGGTGATGTTGTTTACAAAGCACGGATGAGAGCGCTGTAATCGTGGCGCATCCGGGCGCACAGAGCGCGCTCTCACGTCGCATTTTTTAAACTCCGCGGGCTTCCGTTTTTCCCGAATAAAAACGGCCACGTTAAGACAGTCTCGTTGGAAGTGCCTGGGTTGCACAATATTCATGGAGCTCCACAACTTTGCTATTGACGCCTGAACGCTTGAAACTATATTTAAAAAGTTAATTTATTTATCTCGAATAATTATTCAAATAGGAGGAGCGAAAAAAGGTATTGTAACTTTAGATAAACCCTAATAAAATCCACGCGTTTTAAGTTCTGAAGAATGCTTAGTTTCTTATAAACCGTGGTCCAAGTTAGCTGTCACACCCTGTATATAACGCATAATATACATATGTAGATACATATGCACTTTTTGTGTGTGTGTGTGTGTGTGTGTGTGTGTGTGTGTGTGTGTGTGTGTGTGTGTGTGTGTGTGTGTGTGTGTGTGTGTGTGTGTGTGTGTGTGTGTGTGTGTGTGTGTGTGTGTGTGTGTGTGTGTGTGTGTGTGTGTGTGTGTGTTTGTGTGTGTGTGTGTGTGTGCGCCTGCGTGTGCACGTGTGCGTGTGTGTTGTTTTAATCATGTGCCGAATTTTGTAGGTGCCAAGGGCGTCAGTTCTGGTATATTTAGCGCGCCCATACCCTCTCTCTCCTGTATAAAATTTCGTTTATAAACAATTGAAAATTTCAACCCAAGCAGGAAACAGAAATTGTGAGCTACTGAAACACTCCTTTAGGGCTGGCCAATCAAAGAACAAGATATTGCTGTTAAGTAGTTTTGAATAAAGAAAATTTCAGCACTAGTAAACTGACCATTCCTACGGTCTCTCTATTTGCATTTCTTTATTGGTTCACACTCACATAGAGATGAAGTTCATAAATCGTATATACCTTTTACTTTTTACATTTACACAGCTTCAAAATAAGCTTTTGATGGCCTTGTTTTCTACAACGTTAAGAGTAGCGAATGAAACTAGCGCGTCAAACTGGTACACGGGAGGAAAGAGGCGCACATGGGGCCTAACTGAGGTGTTACTTAAGGCCGATTCACACGACGGACCGTTCGCCCGCGGCCCGCGCACTACGTGTGCATACGTCAGCACTTTGAGGGGCGCGCTGTCGGCCGCCATCCATCCATGCGTCCAGCGCGCCTCTCAAAGTGCTGACGTATGCACACGTAGTGCGCGGGCCGCGGCCGAACGGTCCGTCGTGTGAATCGGCCTTTAGGAACAAAGCTTCTAAATAGCCAGCAGGAAGGGGTAGAAAAATGTGGACTGTTAGTTGTCGCCGGGAATCTGTCTACTCACGCCACAAAGTAAGCACTAGCACGGGAAGCCTCTAGTCCATTCCACATGCCCATTCACGGGCGATTGTTTGGCTCTACTGCCGTTTCTCTAATGGCCTGCAAGCGCCTTTTCTTGGACCAGTTTTTATCGCTTTTATTCCATTCTCTGCTTCTACGACTTAACGCTTTTACCCTTCCTTTTGGACATGTGTATTTCATCTTTCTCTATTTTCACTTGTTTCGAAGCTTTCGCTTCTAACTTATGTTTTGCGCCTTCCATAATATTTTTACTTAATGACACAAGTACACTGATTCCCGGGAATCGATCACCAATCCAGATTTTTCCAGAACTTACAACTGCTTACGAAATGCAATTGCGGTTGTTAGCGCTCCTGCATGTCTCTTTTTTTTCCTGTATCTTTGTTCTGCGCGCTGTTTCCTTTCTGTATCCAATACTATCTGGCCCGACACCTTGCTCTGTCAGTCCTAACGTAAGCATTTTGAGTGATACTGTGTGTGGAAATAAGTGTTTCGAATGCGATCGCTTTTGTATTCATAACCGACCAGTATCTTCTCACAAAACTAAAATGCGTGTTTATCAAAGTTCACCAGTCGTATGTTGCACTTCTGAAGCATTGGAGCAAGAAAACGCGAATCTGTTCCGGCCTCTGCCGCCATATGACACGTCACATCGGCACTGCTGCACAGAAGGAGGTCGGCCTGGCGCGTCAGGCGAACCACTTTTTAACGCCACGGTGTTAGAGCACTGTTCAAAGCATGAAAATAAGATTTATTTATTTATTTAGAGATACTGTCAACCAACTGGGGACTTTAACAGGAAGGGCGCTGGCATAAGGCACATCAATGTGACAACAACGTCAATGAATTATTGACAAAAAAGTGAACAAGAAGAAGGATTGAAGGGCAATATAAAACGACTACAGTGTCGCACTTAATTAACGTTCAATATAAAAAAGTAATGGGATACAGCAATAGGATCGTCGCATTGTACACTCCGCGTCAAAAGTAAATGGTAGGTGCCTTTGTAAAAACAATTTAATTTCTTTAAATACAAACGATAATTGTCCGTGTTTGCTGGTGCACAGTGCAATTCACAAAATCACAATTAGGCTGCACATGTATATTCTAGGATGCATGAACTGGGGGGGGGCAATGATTAATTTTTTTCGTTAATATTGCCTTCCATTTACTTTTGACGGCACCTGTAGACTTAGTTGAAGATAAGATAACATATTCAATACGTGGCATATATGTGAGATTAGAAACGCACAAGCACTGGTAAGAAAAATGGCAAAGCAATAAAAAGGAAGTTGCCAACAAACGCTCAGAATTAGAGTGTGTTTACGAGTGAAGGTAATTTTCTATCGCCTGAGTGAAGATATCTAGTGATGTGCTGCGGGTAATGGAGTGGTCAATGGTGTTCCATTCTCTTATTGTAAGTGGAAAAAAAGGAGTATTTCAGGCAGTCAGTACGAAATGTGTGTTCTTTTGATATTTCTGAATGTCTGTAAAGTGTAGGTCTTCTCTCTGGGACCATCAGGTACCTAGTTTTATCAAGGCTAAGCTGATTATTGAGTAACAGGTAAAGTAATTTTAGTCGTGCAAGTTTAGCTCTATTTTCCAGAGTGAGAATGCCGGCTGTCTTGAGAAGTTCGGTTGGTGAGTCAGTAGGCCTATATTTGTTAAAAATAAATCTCACTGCCTTTCTTTGGATAGCTTCTAATTTTCCTATGAGATATTTAGTATGCGGAAACCATGCAGGTGAGGCAGCAGGGCAGGCAGGGCAGGGAGGGCAGCACCCTAACGCGTGAAGGAAGAAAGGCAAAAAGCTAAATAAGTAGAAGCAGAAGCCCTGTCTTGTGCCGCATGCGGCGGCGGCGGGTAAAGTTCAGAGTAGCAGACGGCGGCCGAACCGCAGAACATATAATAACTGAAGATCGATGCCCTGGCTCGCATGACTATTTTGTTCTCTACGTCACGCAAGAGCATGCATTCCTCTCCTTTCTTTTCTCGTCTGCCGTCATTCTGCCGCCGGTTTCTATAGACCTTATCCACCGCCGCGCGCCTGTGTATCTATAATACTTATGTACATATACAGGGCGTCCCAGCTAACTGGGACCAAGGTTTATAAAAAAAACTAAGCGTTCATCAGAACTGAAATCGCGTCGATGTTGTTAGGGTTTATCTAAAGTTACAGTACCATTTTCTCTCCTCCTATTCGAATAATTAGTCGCGATTAATAAATTAACTTTTTAAATATAGCTTGAAACGTTCCGGCGTCAATAGGAATGTTGTGGAGCTCCACAGATATTGTCCAACCCAGGCACTTTCAATGAGATAGACTCAGCGTGGCCGTTTTTATTCGGGAAAAACGGAAGTCTGCGGAGTTTAAAAATACCACGTGACAGCGTGCTCCATGCGCCCGGATGCGCCGCGATTACAGCGCTCTCATCCGTGCTTTGTGAAAAACATTACCTGCTTCGCGCCTTTCGTGCTGCCCAAGACAGGGCTTCGCGTTATGCTTGGTTCCAAGATAAGGGCCAGTGGGTTCGGGCGGCAATCGAAAGAAAACGCGGCTTTTGCTTTTCAGCGTAAATCACACGACGTTATCAGGCTTGTTACATGCGTCTTTGCTTGTTGGGATCTTGCCCCCAGACTCAAACTCATGAGATGGTCATCGTTCCTCCGCATTATCGCAATTATCGCAATAATGCGATATTATCGCCACAGAAACGGGAGCAGATCTTTCGAACTACTGGCCGTACCCAATGTCGCTTATCTTCGAACCAAGCACAACGCGAAGCCCTGTCTTGGGCAGCACGAAATGCGCGATGCGGATGATGTTGTTTACAAAGCGCGGATGAGAGCGCTGTAATCGTGGCGCATCCGGGCGCACAGAGCGCACTGTCACGTGGCATTTTTTAAACTCCGCGGGCTTCCGTTTTCCCGAATAAAAACGGCCACGTTAAGTCAGTCTCGTTGGAAGTGCCTGGGTTGGACAATATTTGTGGAGCTCCACAGCTTTGCTATTGACGCCTGAACGCTTCAAGCTATATTTAAAAAGTTAATTTATTTATATCGAATAATTATTCGAATAGGAGGAGCGAAAAAAGGTACTGTAACTTTACATAAACCCTAACAACATCCACGCGTTTTAAGTTCTGAAGAATGCTTAGTTTTTATAAACCGTGGTGCAAGTTAGCTGTGACACCCTGTATATAACGCATAATATATATATATGTAGATACATATGCACATTTGTGTCTGTGTGTGTGTAGTCGTGTGTGCTTGCGTGTGTGTGTGTGTGTGTGTGCGTGCGTGCGTGCGTGCGTGTGTGTGTGCGCGTGTGCGTGCGTGTGTGTGTGTGTGTGCGTGTTTGTGTATGTGTATGTGTGTGTGCGTGTTTGTGTGTGTGGGTGTGTGTGCGTGTGTGTGGGTGTGTGTATGTGTGTGTGTGTGCGTGTGTGTGTGTGCGTGCGTGCGTGGGTGCGTGTGTGAGTGTGCGTGTGTGTGTGTGTGTGTGTGTGTGTGTGTGTGTGTGTGTGTGTGTGTGTGTGTGTGTGTGCGCGCGCGTGCGCCTGCGTGTGCACGTGTGCATGTGTGTTGTTTTAATCATCTGCCGCATTTTGTAGGTGCCAAGGGCGTCAGTTCTGGTATAGTTAACGCGCCCATACCCTCTCTCTCCTGCATAAAATTTCGTTTATAAACAATTGAAAATTTCAACCCAAGCAGAAAAAAGAAATTGTGAGCTACTGAAACACTCCTTTAGGGCTGGCCAATCAAATAACAAGATATTGCTTTTAAGCAGTTTTGAATAAAGAAAATTTCAGCACTAGTAAACTGACCATTCCTACGGTCTCTCTATTTGCATTTCTTCATTGGTTCACACTCACATAGAGATGAAGTTCATAAATCGTCAATACCTTTTTTCTTTTTACATTTACACAGCTTCAAAATAAGCTTTTAAGAGTAGCGAATGAAACTAGCGCGTGCAACTGGTACACGGGAGGAAAGAGACGCACATGCGGTCTAACTGAGATGTTACTTACAAACGAAGCTTCTAAATAGCCAGCAGGAAGGGGTAGAAAAATGTGGACTGTCAGTTGTCGCCGGGAATCTGTCTACTCACGCCACAAAGTAAGCACTAGCCTGGGAAATCTCTAGTCCATTCCACATGCCCATTCGCGGGCGATTGTTTGGCTCTACTTCCGTTTCTCTTATGGCCTGCAAGCGCCTTTTCTTGGATCAGGTTTTATCGCTTTTATTCTATTCTCTGCTTCTACGACTTAACGCTTTTACCCTCCCTTTTGGACATGTGTTTTTCATCTTTCTCTATTTTCACTTGTTTCGAAGCTTTCGCTTCTAACTTATGTTTTGCGCCTTCCATAATCTTTTTACTTAATGACGCAAGTACACTGATTCCCGGCAATCGATCAGCAATCCAGATTTTTCCAGAACTTATAACTGCTTACGAAATGCAATTGCGGTTGTTAGCGCTCGTGCATGTTTCTTTTTTTTCCTGTATCCTTGTTCTGCGCGCTGTTTTCTTTCTGTATCCAATACTATCTGGCCCGACACCTTGCTCTGTCAGTCCTAACGTAAGCATTTTGACTGATACTGTGTGAGGAAATAAGTGTATCGAATGTGATCGCTTTTGTATTCATAACCGACCAATATCTTCTCACAAAACTAAAATGCGTGTTTATCAAAGTTCACCAGTCGTATTTTGCACTTCTGCAGCATTGGAGCATGAAAACGCGAATCTGGTCCGGCCTCTGCCGCCATATGACACGTCACATCGGCACTGATGCACAGAAGGAGGTCGGCCTGGCGCGTCAGGCGAACCACTTTTTAACGCCACGGTGTTAGAGCAGTGTTCAAAGCATGAAAATAAGATTTATTTATTTATTCAGATATACTGTCAACCAACTGGGGACTTTAACAGGAAGGGCGCTGGAATAAGGCACAACAACGTCAATGACAACGTGACAACAACGTCAATGAATTATTGACAAAAAGTGAACAAGAAGAAGGATTGAAGGCCAATATAAAACGACTACAGTGTCGCACTTAATTAAGGTTCAATATATAAAAGTAATGGGATACAGCAATAGGATCGTCGGATTGTACACTCCGCGTCAAAAGTGAATGGTAGGTGACTTTGTCAAAACAATTTAATTTCTTTAAATACAAAGCATAATGGTCCGTGTTTGTTGGTGCACAGTGCAATTCACAAAGTCACAATTAGGCTGCACATATATATTCAAGGATGCATGAACTGGGGGGGCAATGATTAATTTTTTGCGTTAATATTGCCTTCCATTTACTTTTGACGGCACCTGTACAGTTAGTTGAAGACAAGATAACATATTCAACACGTGGAATATATGTGAGATTAGAAACGCACAAGCACTGGTAAGAAAAATGGCAAGGCAATAAAAAGGAAGTTACCAACAAACGCTCGGAATTCAAGTGTGTTTACGGGTGAAGGTAATTTTCTACCGGCTGAGTGAAGATATCTAGTGATGTGCTGCGGGTAATGGAGTGGTCAATGGTGTTTCATTCTCTTATTGTAAGTGGAAAAAAAAGAGTATTTCAGGCAGTCAGTACGAAATGTGTGTTCTTTTAATGTGTCTGAATGTCTGTGACGTGTAGGTCTTCTCTCTGGGGCCATGAGGGACCTAGCTTTATCAACGCTAAGCTGATTACGGAGTAACTGGTAAAGTAATTCTAGTCGTGGAAGTTTAGCTCTATTTTCCAGAGTGAGAATGCCGGCTGTCTTGAGAGGTTCGGTTGTTGAGTCAGTAGGCCTGCATTTGTTAAAAATAAATCTCACTGCTTTTCTTTGGATAGCTTCTAATTTTCCTATGAGATATTTAGTATGCGGAAACCATGCAGGTGAGGCAGCAGGGCAGCAGGGCAGAGAGGGCAGCACCCTAACGCGTGAAGAAAGAAAGGCAAAAAGCTAAATGCGTAGAAGCAGAAGCCCTGTCTTGTGCCGCATGCGGCGGCGGCGGGTAAAGTTCAGAGTAGCAGACGGCGGCAGAACCGCAGAACATATAATAATTGAAGATCGATGCCCTGGCTCACATGACTATTTTGTTCTCTACGTCACGCAAGAGCATGCATTCCTCTCTTTTCTCGTCTGCCGTAATTCTGCCGCCGGTTTCTATAGACCTTATCCACCGCCGCGCGCCTGTGTATCTATAATACTTATGTACGTACATATACAGGGCGCCCCAGCTAACTGGGACCAAGGTTTATAAAAAAAACTAAGCGTTCATCAGAACTGAAATCGCGTCGATGTTGTTAGGGTTTATCTAAAGTTACAGTACCATTTTCTCTCCTCCTATTGGAATAATTAGTCGCGATGAATAAATTAACTTTTTAAATATAGCTTGAAACGTTCCGGCGTCAATAGGAATGTTGTGGAGCTCCACAGATATTGTCCAACCCAGGCACTTCCAACGAGATAGACTCAGCGTGGCCGTTTTTATTCGGGAAAAACGGAAGTCTGCGGAGTTTAAAAATACCACGTGACAGCGCGCTCCATGCGCCCGGATGCGCCGCGATTACAGCGCTCTCATCCGTGCTTTGTGAGAAACATTACCTGCTTCGCGCCTTTCGTGCTGCCCAAGACAGGGCTTCGCGTTATGCTTGGTTCCAAGATAAGCGCCAGTGGGTTCGGGCGGCAATCGAAAGAAAACACGGCTTTTGCTTTTCAGCGTAATTCACACGACGTTATCAGGCTTGTTACATGCGTCTTTGCTTGTTGGGATCTAGCCCCCAGACTCAAACTCATGAGATGGTCATCGTACCTCCGCATTATCGCAATTATCGCAATAATGCGATATTATCGCCACAGAAACGGGAGCAGATCTTTCGAACTACTGCCCGTACCCACTGGCGCTTATCTTCGAAGCAAGCACAACGCGTAGCCCTGTCTTGGGCAGCACGAAATGCGCGATGCGGATGATGTTGTTTACAAAGCGCGGATGAGAGCGCTGTAATCGTGGCGCATCCGGGCGCACAGAGCGCGCTGTCACGTGGCATTTTTTAAACCCCGCGGGCTCCCGTTTTCCCGAATAAAAACGGCCACGTTAAGTCAGTCTCGTTGGAAGTGCCTGGGTTGGACAATATTTGTGGAGCTCCACAGCTTTGCTATTGACGCCTGAACGCTTCAAGCTATATTTAAAAAGTTAATTTATTTATATCGAATAATTATTCGAACAGGAGGAGCGAAAAAAGGTACTGTAACTTTACATAAACCCTAACAACATCCACGCGTTTTAAGTTCTGAAGAATGCTTAGTTTTTTATAAACCATGGTCCAAGTTAGCTGTCACACCCTGTATATAACGCATAATATCCATATGTAGATACATATGCACATTTGTGTGTGTGTGTGTGTGTGTGTGTGTGTGTGTGTGTGTGTGTGTGTGTGTGTGTGTGTGTGCGTGTGTGTGTGTGTGCGTGCGTGCGTGTGTGTGTGTGTGTGTGTGTGTGTGTGAGTGCGTGCGTGCGTGGGTGCGTGCGTGCGTGTGTGTGTGTGCGTGCGTGTGTGTGTGTGCGTGCGTGCGTGTGTGTGTATGTGTGTGTGTGTGTGTGTGTGTGTGTGTGTGTGTGCGTGTGTGCGCCTGCGTGTGCACGTGTGCGTGTGTGTTGTTTTAATCATCTGCCGCATTTTGTAGGTACCAAGGGCGTCAGTTCTGGTATAATTTGCGCGCCCATACCCTCTCTCTCCTGCATAAAATTTCGTTTATAAAGAATTGAAAATTTCAACCCAAACAGGAAAAAGAAATTGTGAGCTACTGAAACACTCCTTTAGGGCTGGCCAATCAAAGAACAAGATATTGCTTTTAAGTAGTTTTGAATAAAGAAAATTTCAGCACTAGTAAACTGACCATTCCTACGGTCTCTCTATTTGCATTTCTTCATTGGTTCACACTCACATAGAGATGAAGTTCATAAATCGTAAATACCTTTTTTCTTTTTACATTTACACAGCTTCAAAATAAGCTTTTAAGAGTAGCGAATGAAACTAGCGCGTGCAACTGGTACACGGGAGGAAAGAGACGCACATGCGGTCTAACTGAGATGTTACTTACGAACGAAGCTTCTAAATAGCCAGCAGGAAGGGGTAGAAAAATGTGGACTGTCAGTTGTCGCCGGGAATCTGTCTACTCACGCCACAAAGTAAGCACTAGCACGGGAAATCTCTAGTCCATTCCACATGCCCATTCGCGGGCGATTGTTTGGCTCTACTCCCGTTTCTCTTATGGCCTGCAAGCGCCTTTTCTTGGACCAGTTTTTATTGCTTTTATTCTACTCTCTGCTTCTACGAGTTAACGCTTTTACCCTCCCTTTTGGACATGTGTTTTTCGTCTTTCTCTATTTTCACTTGTTTCGAAGCTTTCGCTTCTAACTTATGTTTTGCGCCTTCCATAATCTTTTTACTTACTGACGCAACTACACCGTTTCCCGGCAATCGAACAGCAATCCGGATTTTTCCAGACCTTAGAACTGCTTACGAAATGCAATTGCGGTTGTTAGCGCTCGTGCATGTCTCTTTATTTCTAGCTGTTCCCTTTTTCCCACGCGCTGTTTACTGTATCCAATACTAACTGGCCTGACCCCTTGCTGTCAGTCCTAAGGCAAGCATTTTGATTGATACTGTGTAAGCATATAAGTTTTTAGAATGTGATCCCTTTTGTATTCATAACCGAGCAATATCTTCTCACAAAACTAAAATACAAGTTGATCAAAGGTCACCAGTCGTATTTCGCACTTCCGCAGCATTGGAGCAAGAAAACGCGAATCTGGTCCGGCCTCTGCCATCATATGACACATTAAATTGCCACTGCTGCACAGAAGGAGGTCCGCCTGGCGCGTCAGGCGAACCATTTTTTAACGCCACGGTGTTAGAGCAGTGTTCAAAGGACAAGTCGCGTACGTTGTTACACTAATTCATGACAGGACAAGAAAATTATGACGTCACACGTGAACTGTGGCATAAAAATGACTAAGTAGCGCTAGATTGTAACAGTGAAGTAGTACGATGAATGAAACATCCTTATGAGATATGATAGCAAACAGTAAGTAAACTTCGCAAAAAAATGTGGGGTAATTAGTCTGGAATTAATCCCTAGGTTACGAGTCAGATATGTTGAATTGAATTGAATTGAATTGAAAAGATTTATTTGAGCAGAGCAGTTACAGCCTCTGCTGCAGGGGCAGAGGCTAAAGGCTGTGGCGCCTGACGAGGCCTCTGTCGCTCTGCAGTCGACGGAAGTGCAATACAAATTTGAACATAAGAAGAAAGCAGGTCACATAATTAAAACAAATGTGGGTAAATTATGTCATTATAATCACAACGTTAACACAGTATGATAAGTACAAAAATATGCAAGGATATTATACAGAGATTTTGTTCAGTATACAATACATTGAAGGACACTTATAACAAAAAATAAAGTGAAAAACCATGGTACAAGAGAAGGATACAACCTGTGCATGCATGTCATAAGTACTCGTCACTCCCCGTACAAAACACCTGATATTATTAGGACATCTTTAATGTGCTTTTTGAATGTGCTAATATTAGATGCGAAATTTAAGTTACCTTCAAGTTTATTAAGAATTGAAGCCATTTGATGAGGAACTGTTTGTTTACCATAATTGGTTCTAGTTTTTGGCATGCGTCTTTTATTGTGTCGGAAAGGATAAGTAGAGTTCTCTTCCCTGTCGCAAATGTGCAGCTTCCGGAGTTGTACCAACTGAAGTAATTTATAATAGTATAGCTGGTCGGCCCTCAGCATTTTATATTTTAAGAACAAAGGAGAAGTTTGTAGGAGCTGGTAACGTCCATAATAGTTTTCATAACAACGTAATATCTTTTTCTGCAGTATTATGAGCTTATTGTAATTACCTTTTGTTGTGGTTCCCCACACCATCATCCCATATATTAGTTTTGAATAGAACAGAGAGTTGTACAACAATTGTTTCAGCCATAAAGGAATTATGTGCCCTACTTTGTATAAACATCCTACGGTTCGTACTACTTCATTTGTTAGATGATTCACATGTGGCGTCCATGACAATTCTTCCTGGAACCATACGCCAAGGAATTTTTGTTCTTTAACCGAGGAAAGACATTGGTCATCGAACTTAAGTATTATTCTTTTGTGCAGTGGTTTGTTAACTGGGCGAAATACGATAAATGTTGTCTTTTTTGAATTCAGTTCTAGCATATTTTCCTTCAGCCAGCTGGACAGGTGCACTAGGTAGTTATTTACTTTGGTTTCGAGTGCTGTTATCTCCTGCGATGTGAAAAAAATATTAGTGTCATCTGCATACATAATGATCTCTGGTGATTCAGGTATTTTCACAATATCATTAATATACGCGAGGAAGAGCAACGGTCCTAATATCGATCCCTGAGGGACACCCTGAGTTAGTTTTAACTGTGATGAACTTGAGCCATTAATGAGTACTATTTGATAGCGATCATAAAGATAAGAAGATAGAAGTTGCAGGGAAACACCACGTACACCGTACATAGATAATTTGTGTAGTAAGATGTCGTATTGGATACAATCGAACGCCTTTTTAATATCGAGAAAAAGTCCTACCGTGTATTTTCGATCCTCTATGTTAGAAATTATTTTATCCTTAATGTATAACAAAGCCTGCTCCGTTGATTTCCCTTTTCGAAAACCATATTGACTTTCTGTAATAATGTTATGTTTATCAAAAAATGACACTAATCGGTTATGAATGACACCTTCAAAAATTTTTCAAAGCGTAGGCAGGACGGATATAGGGCGGTAATTTGCTAAGTTTTCAGGGCCCGCGCCTTTATATATTGGGGTGACTCTTGCTACCTTTAACTTTTGTGGAAAGACCCCTGTGGACCACATAAGATTTATAATAAAGGCCAAACTAACGGATATCACAGCGGATATATACTTCAACTCAATCGGGCCGATGCCATCGATTCCAGCAGCAGCATTATTTTTAAGCTTGTTTATTAACATTTCTACTTCGTGAGGAGTTGTTGGGCGCATGTAAATTGACTCGCATAACGGTGCTATGGTCAATACTGACTGATCAGTGCAATTCTTTGTTGTACAGGCATTCGAGCCTACTTTAATAAAATGCATGTTCATAGCATTGGCGAGAGCATCACCGCGCACAATCTTGCCATCAATGGTGATTTCAGTAATGTTTAAACACTTTTTAGTTCTTCCAGTGAGTGCATTTACTGCATCCCACACCTTTCTAGGATTTTCTCTTATGCTGTCGAATTTACTATGGAAGTATTCTGCCTTAGCTTTCTTCAGATCGGATGTTAGTGCGTTCCGGTACTTTTTAAATTTCAAAAATAAACCTGGGTCTCGTTTGTGTAAAAATTCGTGGTACATTTTGTCCTTTGTTTTTATGCGACTGTAAAGAAGTGAATTCATCCATGGTTTTCGGAATTTTTTGCTTCTACGAGAAATGACGTTTTCTTCTGGAAATGCCACATCATACGAGGAACGTAACAAAGTGAAGAATATATCGAAGGCTTTGTTAGCGTCTTTTTGTTTATAGATTTCACTCCAATCAACTATTTCTATCAGACGAGCAAAGTACTGCAGAGTTTGATCAGTGATTTTTCTACGCGTATGAAGCAGCGCATCCGGGTCTTTCCTGGTTTTCTTTTGGGATGCCGCAATAAAAAATAATGGCAAGTGGTCGCTCAAGTCAGATGAGAGCACTCCAAAATAAAATTCATGAGGTTCTAAATTTGTTACGCATACGTCCAACAGTGTTGCACTCTGTGTGGTTATTCTTGTTGGCATGCGTATGCTGTTTTCGGAATCGTATGTAGAAAGAAGAGTCTTTAGTTCGCTGGCGTGCAAGTCATTGGATGAAAGGTCTATGTTTATATCTCCCAGAATAACGCATGAATATTGTTTTGCACCAATGAAGGAAAAAAACGTGTCAAGAAATTGCAAGAAGTTTCTTCTGTGCCCCATTGGAGGACGATACACAACTAAGATCACGAACTTCCCAACTCGTGCTCCTAGGCATTCAATATCTGGTGATATGAATGAGAAATCTTGTAATATTTCATACGTTAGTGTTTCCTTAAAATATACAGAAATTCCTCCGCCTCTCTTGTGTTCGCGATATACATGCCGAGGAATGTAGCCGGAGAAAAGTGGTGCATCATCAGGAGTTGTAATCCATGTCTCGGAAAAGACCAGGATGTCATAATTTATTTTGAACGGTTCAAGAAACGTATTTATATCGTCACTCTTATTTTTAATACTTCGAATGTTCACATGCATTGCGGAAAAAGTACTATCTCTGGTGCTGTGCTGGTTATTGAATTCCTGGGTGCTATAGTAGCTACACATGCTTAACCTGTAGTGTGCTGGTGTGTTTGCTGGTGTTTCGCTTGCTACTCTTATGTAATAATCAGGGCCAGGTCCGCGTGACTAGCGATTTGAATAGCTGACCCATGTTCTTCTTTACGGGCAAGTATTTTTCCGCCTGCAGTCCAAACGAACTTCCAACCATTTTCCTTCTTTTTCTTGATTGCAGCAGAAAGCAGTACCTTGTTTGCCTGAGTTAGGTGTTCATTGACAAAATTGGTTTTCCGGTTTCACCACCCAGCACAGTGGTATCAACTCTTTTTTTTCTGCATTTGTTCAGAATGTCATTTCGCTTGCTTCTGCGCCCAAACCGCACGATGATGTTTTGCACATCTGAATTCTGCGTACGAACCCAGTGGCATGCATCGATATCAGCAGTATCAACTTTTTCACCAACATGGTCACCTATCTTTTGAACCACAGTGAGGGGATCAGTTCCGGAGGAAACACCTTTGATTTCTAGGTTGTTCAATCTTTGATATTGTTCAAGGTCTTCACATTTGCGTGCTAAGCGTTCGTTTTTTGCCTTCAGTTCCTGATTCTGTCTGAACATTTCTTGCATTTCTTGCCTGAGCTGCTTTATTTCATCGGCTGTGTGCTTCACTTCGGTGCAAACATCAGTGCAGAATGAAACACTGTCTTTTAGCTCGCGCATTTCAGCCCTGAAATCACGCTTAAAATTTTCAAATGCGGTTACCAACTCTTGCAGCTCCTTCATATCTGTGGTTTCTTTTTCACACTCTTTTCCAGCGTTTTTCACGTTCCCCTTCCCCATTCTAACACATCATGCAGCAAGGGCAGTATTCGGCAGCAGTGCACCACAATAACAGACAAAATACATAAGGTAGAAACAGTTGCACACTGGAATTCTCACCTGCAAAAGCAGAGAGCAGAGAACGTTCCTTAGACAGGTGTGGTTAGCGCACTGCCGCCGAACTGCGTGGTGGGCTCGTTGCGGATGCCTTTTTAAGCCGTGAATGGCCCCGGAAGCGCTGATAGCCTCTTCCCCTGTAGATTTCCGTGGCGTAGGTATTGGGTTGCAAACGATGATCTTGCTTCCAGAATGCTATCTGTCTGGAACACGGCGAACGGGTTTTTGTTGCGAGGTAGCGCAGGATGCGCCGTGCAGTAAATCTGCAAAAGCAGAGAGCAGAGAACGTTCCTTAGACAGGTGTGGTTAGCGCACTGCCGCCGAACTGCCTGCACATACGTACAATTCCTGTCAAAAGTGTACAACCCAAGGGGCTTTGCTTGTAAGCTGAGCCAGTGTCCATCTGCATATAAAGTTCCGAGAAAAACATTTTCGCTAATCTTCTGTCATTACTTCAGGACCTTCACTCAGACTGGTTTCGGAAGGTCGGTCATTTATTTCTGTCACCTGTTGTCCTAGGCCATTGAGGCGTATTCGTTCGACGTGGTTAAATGAGAACTCATGTGTCTTTTGTTATATCGCGTGGACTAGCATGCGTACTGATATATGCTAACGAGCGTGCATAAGTAAAAAGCTGTATTAATCAAGAAAATAGAAGAAAATTGCCATTTACTCTACCCGTCGTATCCTGAATGAGGAGTTGAACTATCCCTCTCAGTTAGGAGCATTTTATTTGTGCTCTACCACAGTGTTTGCCTAGTACTTTTGGCCTGCACATACGTACAATTCCTGTCAAAAGTGTACAACCCAAGGGGCTTTGCTTGTAAGCTGAGCCAGTGTCCATCTGCATATAAAGTTCCGAGAAAAACATTTTCGCTAATCTTCTGTCATTACTTCAGGACCTTCACTCAGACTGGTTTCGGAAGGTCGGTCATTTTATTTCTGTCACCTGAACACTAAAAATGTCTGTAGCAGTTAGCGGTAAGCTTGCCCGTACATTACAGCTAAATCTGATTAACAATATTGAACTTTGGCTGGGGCTGCGTCTTAGTGTGGAATTTTAAAAGAGACCTACTGCCCGGAGAACAAAAACGCACCCGAAATATAAACATATCTTTTCAACGAAGAATTATCTATAATAGACCCAAGCACAAATTTCCTGCGCAAAAGCTTGGACCAAACGATCAGACCATACTGGAAGGACTCTCCATCATCATGTAGGGCTCTACGGTACACTTCCAGTGCAGTTGATGTCTTCAAAGCACAGACGTGGTTACTGCCATGCCGCGGGGAAAGCAGTCCTGCAGACAGAAAGACAGCAAGAGGCTTCCAAAAAAAACTTTTTTGCTTATTTTCTCACACAATGAGCTGAACAAGTCGGTGGACAGCAAACTCAAAGAGCGTGATATGTGGTCTTTGAAAGATAGATGCACCCCTTTTGTAGGCTTCTCATTATTTTAAGCTTACCTGGAAGCTTAGAGATCACGCCCACAAGGCGTATGAGCACAAACAAAAAAGGGACAGGGCACAGGCGCTAACTTCCATTAAACGCTTTATTTGACGTTCACTAGGCTTATAAAGAAGCATGTGAATTACTCAATAGCCTGAACCCTCAACCTTCTCAGGCATTAAGTACGTACGACTATTTCGAACAATGCAAATGCGGGGCTAAAAACATTCTATATCTGTCTTGTCGAATCTCATCTAATCAAGAAAGCCAATTGGCCGAGCTGCTGATCATGACCCAACAAACACTTAAAAGCTTTGCGTCATTTCCCTGTGGAAACAAAGATCGGCGCTTTGCTTTACAACGAAAAGCCACGTAGACAAACAGGCGCTGGGAGCAGAGACACGGCGACATGGAACTTGATATTAGCGTTTTACAGGTGAGCCTGTGTCCCAATGACTAGCAGGCACTGGTGGTGTCGCCGGTATAGGCTACGATCGAGCTCTATATATAAGACGGCGCCTCATAAATAATCATCTTACAGAATAGTGCAAAGTCGGGAACATGGTAGAGACTTCCGCGATTGACGCTATTTTCCATGCAACTTCGTTGCACTAAGCAGCCGTATAAAAGTTGCTTCTTCGTCGGCGTGAACAGAGCCAAATAACACCTTGCCTCAGCGGCTACAAAAGTTCTTTAAAAAGCGCAAAAATATCGGGCAACTTCAACAAGGTGCAAAAAATTGGCAATTTCTGTTAGTTTCTGAAGCTTGTTCTGTGAATTTGTAACAAGAACTTGATATATGGTTTTGTTAAGTGTAATTCCCAAAAGTTAACATCTGAAAAAATACTTCCTCAATTTTTTGCAGAAGTTCTTATCGGTGAAAAAAAATTTCTACTACTACATAAATAACTGTATGCTTAAAATTACAGCAATATATTACACCGTTTATGCGAGCCGTTTATGCGAGCCAATACCACGTGACAGCGCGCTCCATGCGCCCGGATGCGCCGCGATTACAGCGCTCTCATCCGTGCTTTGTGAGAAACATTACCTGCTTCGCGCCTTTCGTGCTGCCCAAGACAGGGCTTCGCGTTATGCTTGGTTCCAAGATAAGCGCCAGTGGGTTCGGGCGGCAATCGAAAGAAAACACGGCTTTTGCTTTTCAGCGTAATTCACACGACGTTATCAGGCTTGTTACATGCGTCTTTGCTTGTTGGGATCTAGCCCCCAGACTCAAACTCATGAGATGGTCATCGTACCTCCGCATTATCGCAATTATCGCAATAATGCGATATTATCGCCACAGAAACGGGAGCAGATCTTTCGAACTACTGCCCGTACCCACTGGCGCTTATCTTCGAAGCAAGCACAACGCGAAGCCCTGTCTTGGGCAGCACGAAATGCGCGATGCGGATGATGTTGTTTACAAAGCGCGGATGAGAGCGCTGTAATCGTGGCGCATCCGGGCGCACAGAGCGCCCTGTCACGTGGCATTTTTTAAACTCCGCGGGCTTCCGTTTTCCCGAATAAAAACGGCCACGTTAAGTCAGTCTCGTTGGAAGTGCCTGGGTTGGACAATATTTGTGGAGCTCCACAGCTTTGCTATTGACGCCTGAACGCTTCAAGCTATATTTAAAAAGTTAATTTATTTATATCGAATAATTATTCGAATAGGAGGAGCGAAAAAAGGTACTGTAACTTTACATAAACCCTAACAACATCCACGCGTTTTAAGTTCTGAAGAATGCTTAGTTTTTTATAAACCATGGTCCAAGTTAGCTGTCACACCCTGTATATAACGCATAATATCCATATGTAGATACATATGCACATTTGTGTGTGTGTGTGTGTGTGTGTGTGTGTGTGTGTGTGTGTGTGTGTGTGTGTGTGTGTGTGTGTGTGTGCGTGTGTGTGTGTGTGTGCGCGTGCGTGCGTGCGTGTGTGTGTGTGTGTGTGTGTGTGTGTGTGTGTGAGTGCGTGCGTGCGTGGGTGCGTGGGTGCGTGCGTGCGTGTGTGTGTGTGTGTGTGTGTGTGCGTGCGTGCGTGTGTGCGCCTGCGTGTGCACGTGTGCGTGTGTGTTGTTTTAATCATCTGCCGCATTTTGTAGGTACCAAGGGCGTCAGTTCTGGTATAATTTGCGCGCCCATACCCTCTCTCTCCTGCATAAAATTTCGTTTATAAAGAATTGAAAATTTCAACCCAAACAGGAAAAAGAAATTGTGAGCTACTGAAACACTCCTTTAGGGCTGGCCAATCAAAGAACAAGATATTGCTTTTAAGTAGTTTTGAATAAAGAAAAGTTCAGCACTAGTAAACTGGCCATTCCTACGGTCTCTCTATTTGCATTTCTTCATTGGTTCACACTCACATAGAGATGAAGTTCATAAATCGTAAATACCTTTTTTCTTTTTACATTTACACAGCTTCAAAATAAGCTTTTAAGAGTAGCGAATGAAACTAGCGCGTGCAACTGGTACACGGGAGGAAATAGACGCACATGCGGTCTAACTGAGATGTTACTTACGAACGAAGCTTCTAAATAGCCAGCAGGAAGGGGTAGAAAAATGTGGACTGTCAGTTGTCGCCGGGAATCTGTCTACTCACGCCACAAAGTAAGCACTAGCACGGGAAATCTCTAGTCCATTCCACATGCCCATTCGCGGGCGATTGTTTGGCTCTACTCCCGTTTCTCTTATGGCCTGCAAGCGCCTTTTCTTGGACCAGTTTTTATCGCTTTTATTCTACTCTCTGCTTCTACGACTTAACGCTTTTACCCTCCCTTTTGGACATGTGTTTTTCGTCTTTCTCTATTTTCACTTGTTTCGAAGCTTTCGCTTCTAACTTATGTTTTGCGCCTTCCATCATCTTTTTACTTACTGACGCATCTACACCGTTTCCCGGCAATCGAACAGCAATCCGGATTTTTCCAGACCTTAGAACTGCTTACGAAATGCAATTGCGGTTGTTAGCGCTCGTGCATGTCTCTTTATTTCTAGCTGTGCCCTTTTTCCCACGCGCTGTTTACTGCATCCAATACTAACTGGCATGACCCCTTGCTGTCAGTCCTAAGGCAAGCATTTTGATTGATACTGTGTAAGCATATAAGTTTTTAGAATGTGATCCCTTTTGTATTCATAACCGAGCAATATCTTCTCACAAAACTAAAATACATGTTGATCAAAGGTCACCAGTCGTATTTCGCACTTCCGCAGCATTGGAGCAAGAAAACGCGAATCTGGTCCGGCCTCTGCCATCATATGACACATCAAATTGCCACTGCTGCACAGAAGGAGGTCCGCCTGGCGCGTCAGGCGAACCATTTTTTAACGCCACGGTGTTAGAGCAGTGTTCAAAGGACAAGTCGCGTACGTTGTTACACTAATTCATGACAGGACAAGAAAATTATGACGTCACACGTGAACTGTGGCATAAAAATGACTAAGTAGCGCTAGATTGTAACAGTGAAGTAGTACGATGAATGAAACATCCTTATGAGATATGATAACAAACAGTAAGTAAACTTCGCAAAAAAATGTGGGGTAATTAGTCTGGAATTAATCCCTAGGTTACGAGTCAGATATGTTGAATTGAATTGAATTGAATTGAAAAGATTTATTTGAGCAGAGCAGTTACAGCATCTGCTGCAGGGGCAGAGGCTAAAGGCTGTGGCGCCTGACGAGGCCTCTGTCGCTCTGCAGTCGACGGAAGTGCAATACAAATTTGAACATAAGAAGAAAGCAGGTCACATAATTAAAACAAATGTGGGTAAATTATGTCATTATAATCACAATGTTAACACAGTATGATAAGTACAAAAATATGCAAGGATATTATACAGAGATTTTGTTCAGTATACAATACATTGAAGGACACTTATAACAAAAAATAAAGTGAAAAACCATGGTACAAGAGAAGGATACAACCTGTGTATGCATGTCATAAGTACTCGTCACTCCCCGTACAAAACACCTGATATTATTAGGACATCTTTAATGTGCTTTTTGAATGTGCTAATATTAGATGCGAAATTTAAGTTACCTTCAAGTTTATTAAGAATTGAAGCCATTTGATGAGGAACTGTTTGTTTACCATAATTGGTTCTAGTTTTTGGCATGCGTCTTTTATTGTGTCGGAAAGGATAAGTAGAGTTCTCTTCCCTGTCGCAAATGTGCAGCTTCCGGAGTTGTACCAACTGAAGTAATTTATAATAGTATAGCTGGTCGGCCCTCAGCATTTTATATTTTAAGAACAAAGGAGAAGTTTGTAGGAGCTGGTAACGTCCATAATAGTTTTCATAACAACGTAATATCTTTTTCTGCAGTATTATGAGCTTATTGTAATTACCTTTTGTTGTGGTTCCCCACACCATCATCCCATATATTAGTTTTGAATAGAACAGAGAGTTGTACAACAATTGTTTCAGCCATAAAGGAATTATGTGCCCTACTTTGTATAAACATCCTACGGTTCGTACTACTTCATTTGTTAGATGATTCACATGTGGCGTCCATGACAATTCTTCCTGGAACCATACGCCAAGGAATTTTTGTTCTTTAACCGAGGAAAGACATTGGTCATCAAACTTAAGTATTATTCTTTTGTGCAGTGGTTTGTTAACTGGGCGAAATACGATAAATGTTGTCTTTTTTGAATTCAGTTCTAGCATATTTTCCTTCAGCCAGCTGGACAGGTGCACTAGGTAGTTATTTACTTTGGTTTCGAGTGCTGTTATCTCCTGCGATGTGAAAAAAATATTAGTGTCATCTGCATACATAATGATCTCTGGTGATTCAGGTATTTTCACAATATCATTAATATACGCGAGGAAGAGCAACGGTCCTAATATCGATCCCTGAGGGACACCCTGAGTTAGTTTTAACTGTGATGAACTTGAGCCATTAATGAGTACTATTTGATAGCGATCATAAAGATAAGAAGATAGAAGTTGCAGGGAAACACCACGTACACCGTACATAGATAATTTGTGTAGTAAGATGTCGTATTGGATACAATCGAACACCTTTTTAATATCGAGAAAAAGTCCTACCGTGTATTTTCGATCCTCTATGTTAGAAATTATTTTATCCTTAATGTATAACAAAGCCTGCTCCGTTGATTTCCCTTTTCGAAAACCATATTGACTTTCTGTAATAATGTTATGTTTATCAAAAAATGACACTAATCGGTTATGAATGACACCTTCAAAAATTTTTCAAAGCGTAGGCAGGACGGATATAGGGCGGTAATTTGCTAAGTTTTCAGGGCCCGCGCCTTTATATATTGGGGTGACTCTTGCTACCTTTAACTTTTGTGGAAAGACCCCTGTGGACCACATAAGATTTATAATAAAGGCCAAACTAACGGATATCACAGCGGATATATACTTCAACTCAATCGGGCCGATGACATCGATTCCAGCAGCAGCATTATTTTTAAGCTTGTTTATTAACATTTCTACTTCGTGAGGAGTTGTTGGGCGCATGTAAATTGACTCGCATAACGGTGCTATGGTCAATACTGACTGATCAGTGCAATTCTTTGTTGTACAGGCATTCGAGCCTACTTTAATAAAATGCATGTTCATAGCATTGGCGAGAGCATCACCGCGCACAATCTTGCCATCAATGGTGATTTCAGTAATGTTTAAACACTTTTTAGTTCTTCCAGTGAGTGCATTTACTGCATCCCACACCTTTCTAGGATTTTCTCTTATGCTGTCGAATTTACTATGGAAGTATTCTGCCTTAGCTTTCTTCAGATCGGATGTTAGTGCGTTCCGGTACTTTTTAAATTTCAAAAATAAACCTGGGTCTCGTTTGTGTAAAAATTCGTGGTACATTTTGTCCTTTGTTTTTATGCGACTGTAAAGAAGTGAATTCATCCATGGTTTTCGGAATTTTTTGTTTCTACGAGAAATGACGTTTTCTTCTGGAAATGCCACATCATACGAAGAACGTAACAAAGTGAAGAATATATCGAAGGCTTTGTTAGCGTCTTTTTGTTTATAGATTTCACTCCAATCAACTATTTCTATCAGACGAGCAAAGTACTGCAGAGTTTCATCAGTGATTTTTCTACGCGTATGAAGCAGCGCATCCGGGTCTTTCCTGGTTTTCTTTTGGGATACCGCAATAAAAAATAATGGCAAGTGGTCGCTCAAGTCAGATGAGAGCACTCCAGAATAAAATTCATGAGGTTCTAAATTTGTTACGCATACGTCCAACAGTGTTGCACTCTGTGTGATTATTCTTGTTGGCATGCGTATGCTGTTTTCGGAATCGTATGTAGAAAGAAGAGTCTTTAGTTCGCTGGCGTGCAAGTCATTGGATGAAAGGTCTATGTTTATATCTCCCAGAATAACGCATGAATATTGTTTTGCACCAATGAAGGAAAAAAACGTGTCAAGAAATTGCAAGAAGTTTCTTCTGTGCCCCATTGGAGGACGATACACAACTAAGATCACGAACTTCCCAACTCGTGCTCCTAGGCATTCAATATCTGGTGATATGAATGAGAAATCTTGTAATATTTCATACGTTAGTGTTTCCTTAAAATATACAGAAATTCCTCCGCCTCTCTTGTGTTCGCGATATACATGCCGAGGAATGTAGCCGGAGAAAAGTGGTGCATCATCAGGAGTTGTAATCCATGTCTCGGAAAAGGCCAGGATGTCATAATTTATTTTGAACGGTTCAAGAGCGTATTTATATCGTCACTCTTATTTTTAATACTTCGAATGTTCACATGCATTGCGGAAAAAGTACTATCTCTGGTGCTGTGCTGGTTATTGAATTCCTGGGTGCTATAGTAGCTACACATGCTTAACCTGTAGTGTGCTGGTGTGTTTGCTGGTGTTTCGCTTGCTACTCTTATGTAGTAATCAGTCCAGGTCCGCGTGACTAGCGATTTGAATAGCCGACCCATGTTCTTCTTTACGGGCAAGTATTTTTCCGCCTGCAGTCCAAACGAACTTCCAACCATTTTCCTTCTTTTTCTTGATTGCAGCAGAAAGCAGTACCTTGTTTGCCTGAGTTAGTTGTTCATTGACAAAATTGGTTTTCCGGTTTCATCACCCAGCACAGTGGTATCAACTCTTTTTTTTTCTGCATTTGTTCAGAATGTCATTTCGCTTGCTTCTGCGCCCAAACCGCACGATGATGTTTTGCACATCTGAATTCTGCGTACGAACCCAGTGGCATGCATCGATATCAGCAGTATCAACTTTTTCACCAACATGGTCACCTATCTTTTGAACCACAGTGAGGGGATCAGTTCCGGAGGAAACACCTTTGATTTCTAGGTTGTTCAATCTTTGATATTGTTCAAGGTCTTCACATTTGCGTGCTAAGCGTTCGTTTTCTGCCTTCAGTTCCTGATTCTGTCTGAACATTTCTTGCATTTCTTGCCTGAGCTGCTTTATTTCATCGGCTGTGTGCTTCACTTCGGTGCAAACATCATTGCAGAATGAAACACTGTCTTTTAGCTCGCGCATTTCAGCCCTGAAATCACGCTTAAAATTTTCAAATGCGGTTACCAACTCTTGCAGCTCCTTCATATCTGTGGTTTCTTTTTCACACTCTTTTCCAGCGTTTTTCACGTTCCCCTTCCCCATTCTAACACATCATGCAGCAAGGGCAGTATTCGGCAGCAGTGCACCGCAATAACAGACAAAATACATAAGGTAGAAACAGTTGCACACTGGAATTCTCACCTGCAAAAGCAGAGAGCAGAGAACGTTCCTTAGACAGGTGTGGTTAGCGCACTGCCGCCGAACTGCGTGGTGGGCTCGTTGCGGATGCCTTTTTATGCCGGCCGCCGCGGTGGCTCAGTGGCTATGGTGCTCGGCTGCTGTCCCGAAAGACGCGGGTTCGATCCCGGCCGCGGCGGTTGAATTTCTTTGGAGGAGAAATTCGAGGCCCGTGTACTGTGCGATGTCAGTGCACGTTAAAGAACCCCAGGTGGTCAAAATTTCCGGAGCCTTCCACTACGGCGTCTCTCATAGCCTTAGTCGCTTTGGGACGTTAAACCCCATAAAACCAACCAACCAACCTTTTTATGCCGTGAATGGCCCCGGAAGCGCTGATAGCCTCTTCCCCTGTAGATTTCCGTGACGTAGGTATGGCGTTGCAAACGATGATCTTGCTTCCAGAATGCTATCTGTCTGGAACACGGCGAACGGGTTTTTGTTGCGAGGTAGCGCAGGATGCGCCGTGCAGTAAATCTGCAAAAGCAGAGAGCAGAGAACGTTCCTTAGACAGGTGTGGTTAGCGCACTGCCGCCGAACTGCCTGCACATACGTACAATTCCTGTCAAAAGTGTACAACCCAAGGGGCTTTGCTTGTAAGCTGAGCCAGTGTCCATCTGCATATAAAGTTCCGAGAAAAACATTTTCGCTAATCTTCTGTCATTACTTCAGGACCTTCACTCAGACTGGTTTCGGAAGGTCGGTCATTTATTTCTGTCACCTGTTGTCCTAGGCCATTGAGGCGTATTCGTTCGACGTGGTTAAATGAGAACTCATGTGTCTTTTGTTACATCGCGTGGACTAGCATGCGTACTGATATATGCTAATGAGCGTGCATAAGTAAAAAGCTGTATTAATCAAGAAAATAGAAGAAAATTGCCATTTACTCTACCCGTCGTATCCTGAATGAGGAGTTGAACTATCCCTCTCAGTTAGGAGCATTTTATTTGTGCTCTACCACAGTGTTTCCCTAGTACTTTTGGCCTGCACATACGTACAATTCCTGTCAAAAGTGTACAACCCAAGGGGCTTTGCTTGTAAGCTGAGCCAGTGTCCATCTGCATATAAAGTTCCGAGAAAAACATTTTCGCTAATCTTCTGTCATTACTTCAGGACCTTCACTCAGACTGGTTTCGGAAGGTCGGTCATTTTATTTCTGTCACCTGAACACTAAAAATGTCTGTAGCAGTTAGCGGTAAGCTTGCCCGTACATTACAGCTAAATCTGATTAACAATATTGAACTTTGGCTGGGGCTGCGTCTTACTGTGGAATTTTAAAAGAGACCTACTGCCCGGAGAACAAAAACGCACCCGAAATATAAACATATCTTTTCAACGAAGAATTATCTATAATAGACCCAAGCACAAATTTCCTGCGCAAAAGCTTGGACCAAACGATCAGACCATACTGGAAGGACTCTCCATCATCATGTACGGCTCTACGGTACACTTCCAATGCAGTTGATGTCTTCAAAGCACAGACGTGGTTACTGCCATGCCGCGGGGAAAGCAGTCCTGCAGACAGAAAGACAGCAAGAGGCTTCCAAAAAAAACTTTTTTGCTTATTTTCTCACACAATGAGCTGAACAAGTCGGTGGACAGCAAACTCAAAGAGCGTGATATGTGGTCTTTGAAAGATAGATGCACCCCTTTTGTAGGCTTCTCATTATTTTAAGCTTACCTGGAAGCTTAGAGATCACGCCCACAAGGCGTATGAGCACAAACAAAAAAGGGACAGGGCACAGGCGCTAACTTCCATTAAACGCTTTATTTGACGTTCACTAGGCTTATAAAGAAGCATGTGAATTACTCAATAGCCCGAACCCTCAACCTTCTCAGGCATTAAGTACGTACGACTATTTCGAACAATGCAAATGCGGGGCTACAAACATTCTATATCTGTCTTGTCGAATCTCATCTAATCAAGAAAGCCAATTGGCCGAGCTGCTGATCATGACCCAACAAACACTTAAAAGCTTTGCGTCATTTCCCTGTGGAAACAAAGATCGGCGCTTTGCTTTACAACGAAAAGCCACGTAGACAAACAGGCGCTGGGAGCAGAGACACGGCGACATGGAACTTGATATTAGCGTTTTACAGGTGAGCCTGTGTCCCAATGACTAGCAGGCACTGGTGGTGTCGCCGGTATAGGCTACGATCGAGCTCTATATATAAGACGGCGCCTCATAAATAATCATCTTACAGAATAGTGCAAAGTCGGGAACATGGTAGAGACTTCCGCGATTGACGCTATTTTCCATGCAACTTCGTTGCACTAAGCAGCCGTATAAAAGTTGCTTCTTCGTCGGCGTGAACAGAGCCAAATAACACCTTGCCTCAGCGGCTACAAAAGTTCTTTAAAAAGCGCAAAAATATCGGGCAATTTCAACAAGGTGCAAAAAATTGGCAATTTCTGTTAGTTTCTGAAGCTTGTTCTGTGAATTTGTAACAAGAACTTGATATATGGTTTTGTTAAGTGTAATTCCCAAAAGTTAACATCTGAAAAAATACTTCCTCAATTTTTTGCAGAAGTTCTTATCGGTGAAAAAAAATTTCTACTACTACATAAATAACTGTATGCTTAAAATTACAGCAATATATTACACCGTTTATGCGAGCCATAAATAAGTAGTGAACACAATGAGACATTTGTCACGGTCTGTGGCATTTAACGTCGTAAAGCTGAAGCGTAGCAACGACAGGCGCTATACTGGATTCCTCACGCAAGTTTCCTTGAACTCAGTATACACCGATACTCTACAGTCCACGGATTATTTTGTACTTCACCGCCTTCAGAATGTGGTAGCAACAAAGATCAAAGGCGAAACACGTGCTCAGTAGCCGAGCGCCCATAACTGCTTGCAACAGTGGCCATTGAAAATCTTATGCTTCATTCTGCCGTGTCAAATAAACAATAAATCGCTATATAACCTCAAAAATAGCTCGACATGATATTGCCTCTATACAGTATGGCTTGCAACTACCAATATCGGTAGTATGTAGCTGTCTTAAATTATCTTTCCCATGGAAGGGGCTTTACTTTCAAGGTTTACTACTCAGTAGCACGTCCTCGGCACAAAACAAAAAAAGTGGTTCTCTTTTTTTTCAAGGACGTGTGAAGACGAGTAGCTTTGATTCACCTCTATTGGAAGAGAAGGCATACTCACGACGCCAAGCATAAAGCGTAACCTATAATATCACAGACTTTTTAATTGGCACATACCTTTCACCAGTTGTTCCCGTGCTGTTAGGATCGATAATCCATCCATATTGGGCTAAACGACTAGCGGAATGCAAGGGTAAGTACCATAACAGCCTCTGTACACCAGTGAAAAAGGAATCATTTTTCAAAATGAGCTAGAATAAGGCAAAAGTGTCCTGCCATAATGAAGAAAACCGATGAAGTGCTTATCTGGGCATTTCTTGCGCCGAAACCGAGAAAACGCACAAATGTAGCTCATTGCTGCTTCAACATTTTTGTCAGAACAAATGCTTAATATGTGCTAGATGTTATCAGGTAATAGGAGAAGTTTATATTTGATTTTCATTGACGCCTCGTCGCTAGGTTCATCAGCGGAAGCCAGTGTAATTGTATTTAAAATTGTGGCCGAATCGGCAACTGTAAGACCGCCCCTCTGGGCAGAACATCATCTATATGCGGTAACAGAGCTGGTGGAGCACTGGACGCGAAATTTAGAGGTCCCGCATTTGGATCCTAACGGCGCAGTGTGATTCTTTCCATTCTACTTTCTTTTCAATTCTTTTTTCAGGGACAAAATAAAACAGTATTAATGTCCAATTCACTCCGCTCAAAAGAACACAAAAAAGAAAAACATTCCCTTATGCTTCCCAGTTTGGGTGATGTCTTCTTTCACATTTATACCATAACAAACCCGTCACTTCCCTTTCCCTTGTGTGCTCAGTAGCTTAATGAGAGCCTCGGTTCCGCCAGTCTTGGTGCCATAGGTAGGAAAGAGGGTTCTCGCACAGCGTCCACCCTCTTCATTCGATCACGTTCCACGTGATGCTTGCAGTAATACAGGACATACGCTCACCGTTATGACATGGGTGGCACTGACGAACACTCCCAAAGTTAGGTCACCCCATCATAAATACCCTAAAAAGCCGAAGATTGGACAACCGGAGCCGTAGCTCAGTAGGCACAGAACCGGACGCGGAGTCGTGTGTTGGGACCCCACCGGTGGCATGTTATTGCGCTTTGTTCTGATGTTTAAGAAATTTTATCTTTGCAATGAAATAATTGTACCAGTAATATCGGGCTGCCGGGGTCGCTCAGTGGTTACGGCGCTCGGCTGCCGACCCGAAAGACGCGGGTTCGATCCTGGCCGCGGCGGCCGAATTTCGATGAAGGCGAAATTCTAGAGGCCCGCCTACTGTGCGATGTCAGTGCACGTTAAAGAACCCCAGGTGGAAGAACTTTTTGAAGCAAGCACTGAAGACTACATGCCGGGCAGGCTAGTCATCCTAGCATGCGGCGCAGATTCGGTGAAGGCCTTGAAATTTAACTTTGTCTAGCGTCGGAGTGTAACTTGATATTTAACTTAGTCTCAACTTATAGAAGAGCCCTGCAAAACTTTTGAACTCATTCTAGTTCATTAGAATCAATGTGAACATGCACTAACTGAATCATGCGACGAATCGAATAGCTGGATATTTGATTCTCTATCAGGAAAATTCAAATATTTGAACACCATATGGGTATGATATTACTGCCGAACAGGGTTCTTCATGCCTATTATTAAGCAATTTTTTTTTGCCTTTGTCCACGCTGACTTCAAACAACGGAAAAGCAAACGAAAGGTTCAGCACCATGCTTGGAGCCTAATATTGTGATACCAAAATAGTGTACTGAGACAGGAAGACAGCTTCTCCACTAATACAGGGTGTTTTACCTAAGACTGCACGATTTTTTAAAAAATAGGCTTTTTTCGGTAAGAAGAGTGCTTTTTTCGGCTTAGCACTGTGAGCGGTGTAGCACAAAATAATACAGCTAGAAGTGCTAACTAGAAGGCTCGCTAACACAGAACAGTTAACTTTTGAATTATTACTGTTAGGCTCTTTTATTAGTGAAAGACGTGTAGTTCACCGTAAGTAATATCCACATCAGTTTTTAGAATTTTGAACGCCGTTACCGTCGGCGCTCTGGACAACAAATTTTGGCGATTCTTGCAAGCTGCGTGCAGTCACGAATTTTTCCCTCTCTCTTCTATTCATGTTGTTCTCCTGATGTTGACGTGGAGTGGTAGAGGGCGGGTCTCGTGAGTGACCATGAGGACGTACTTCGCGACTGGTGAGTTCAGACAGGTGTGCAGGTCTTCGGATGGTGAGGCACTTGGAAGGCTTCCGTCAAGAAATTATTTATTACAATATTTACACACTGATTTACATATGCCGAAAGATTTCGACCTCTCCGCTTCAACTAAAAATAAGACCTCAAACTTCCGTGACTCCGGACCACCGCTGGCCACCACACGGCCAACCCGTCCGGCCGCCGCTAAAGGAACTCGCGTCTCCAACGCTACGCTCTGGGCCCCGGGACCACCACCGGCCGCACACGACCGATCTGTCCGGCTGCCACACACTCAACCTCTGGAGCTCTCCTTCGCGCGCACCCATCTCGTTACATTCCCGCCAAAACTCCATCCGCAGCCAATAGACAATCCTCCCGCCAAGAACTTACTCTTTAGCCAATAGATGACTTTCCCGCCATCTTTTAGACGTAAGAAGTCACAAAAAAAAGACAAGTACACACTATAAAACACACGCCTTGCTGTAGGCCGCCATGGCTTACTAGAGGATACTACAACGAGAAGAAACAAAGTGAATTTAAAACACACGTGTCACTGTTAGCCGCTCTGGCTAGCTAGCAAGAGAGAAAACAAGCACAGCGCCACTCCACCCGAGCCGTCCAGTCGTCGTCTCGTATTTCGAACCGACTTCCGAGAAGAAACCATTCCCCATTCGCTGAGGCCAAGAACCACTACACTCGCACGCGGCGCCGTTTTCGGTCTTTCCCCTTTTGCCGACGCATTCCCCTGCTCCCCTTCGGCAGCACTCCCCACACTCTTTACCACGACGTGCGCTAGTTGCGTCGTGACACGTGTACTAGAGAGGTTGTTTGGTGTGCAAGCTTCTGGAAAACACATGCATTTTCGCGCGATGAAGCCAGAATTGGTTGGGCCACAGTGCGGAAAGTGATCGCGTTTACAAAATCCTAAAAACTGATGCGATGCTCTACACGCCTATCAATAATTAAGCAGCCTAACAGTGATAGCTAAAAAGTTAACTATTTAATATTAGTAAACCATCCTGCTAGGTAGCACGTCTTCCCTCTATTGTGATGTACTACACTTTCATTGCTATGTCGGAAAAAGCGCTCTTCAAACTAAAAAACCTTTTCTTAAAAAACTGCGTAAAGCCAGACAAGTCACAATTGTGGACTGTGTCAGTATAGATAAAACAGCCTATATATTTGTTAGCAAGGTTAATAAACTTTCCCAATGTGGAAAGATGTTTCATTCCGTTTTCAATGGAAACACTTGCAATGTGGAAAGTGTATGCACTCCTGAAGACATTGAACAAGTCCTACGACTTGTCCCCAAAGTTCGCTGTTGAGCCAAAGATGCAGCCATCTGATCAACTGGCGACTGTAAGGCGCGTTTCCCGTTCGACCGATGCGCAAGACACCAGTATGAGTTTCCGTTTGAGTGAATATTGTGCTGCGCTCGAGAACACCTGAGAAGGGAAACCTGAAAATAAATTAAGACAGTCAGGTACTTAAAGGGTAACTCTGGTTCTGCAAACCGCTGACAAAGGGGGGGTTGCACTCTACTTTCCAAGATCAGCGCTGTGTTTGTCCCGTCGTCTCCTCCTTGTCTCGTGCCGTTACATTGCTACACTTGATACCATGTCTGACACACTCGCCCACCAGTTCATATTGAACAAGGTACGGCTGAAATTCCATAGTTATGCGCATGGAAAAAGCTATTGCACACAGAATCCCAGTTACTACTGCACAGTACAAATTGCCGGAGAATGAATGAATGAATGAATGAATGAATGAATGAATGAATGAATGAATGAATGAATGAATGAATGAATGAATGAATGAATGAATGAATGAATGAAACTTTAATTGGCTCAGCGAGAAGGAGCCCCCAGATCCCCGGTCTCGGTAAGCAGGCCTGGGACGCGGGTACGAATGCTCTGCAGACTAAGGATGAGTGAAGTTACATTGTTGCTTCACGGCCTCAGCAGCCAGTCGGGTGACTTGCTGCTGGATGGCTGGGTCCCCGCTCTGCAGCAAAACTTCCCAGGCTTCTCTAGTGTTAATTTTTATATACTGGTGCCCGGAGAATCGGCTCATTCTCATATTATGTGATCAAGAGCGCCCCTTTGCCCGCAATTCTTACATTTCGCGTTGTTTTCATCCCCTGTCTGTGTCACGTCGACCCACTCTGGGCACATGTAGTTCCCGTCTTGTACCCTCCTCCAGATATACGCCTCATTGTTGGGCAGACCGGTCCCGAGAGTCAGCTTATTACCTCAACTCTTTCAGCACAGATTCTCCTTCGCTCATGGGGGCGGCCACGGTGACACTGGTGAGAAAGCCATCATAACAATAAATGATTTAAAACTCCTCATATAAAGCGGTAAATTTTTCTGCGGTAAATTATTTCTTCAGAACCCATTAAAATTGCAAGCAGGACAGATTATGACGGAGGGCAAGTCACCGACACGAACAAGCATAGGGGACTTTTTTTTTCAAATTTAATGATTAATTGGAGATTAACAGTTTAATTATATAATTTCTTGAAGATAACTGATACGAAATCAGAACAGCATGCTGTCGGAGGCCACCGAATCCATCACCTCCGAATTTCACGTCCGGTGCTTTAATAACTTAGCTATGGCGACGGCTATCCAATCTTTTCGGGGGTATTTATGTGTAGTTGTACCGAACTTTGATAGTGTTGACCCGTGCCACCCTCGTCCAAAGCGGCGGACGTAGTGACTTCTGTATTAACACGAGTACCACATGAAATATGATCGAACGCTCAGGGCAGAAGCTGTGAGAGAAGCCTCTTATGCTACTATCTATGGCATCGAGACTGTCAGAATAGAGGCCGTGGTTGACTATTCAGAAGACAAGAAAAGAGAAAAAGAGGGGTTAGTTATGAAGTACATAATGCACGCCTACAGCAACGGAAACCAAGGAGCATATTCTTTTTCCTTTTTTAATTTGTAGTGATTAATAGGAGATTAACAGTGTAATCCTTTTATCGCTTAGAGATGATTGATATGAAAGTTGAAGAAAATAATCACATGCCACCGGTGGAGTCCGAACCCTCGCGCTCTAAATTTCTGCGTCCGTGCTCGACCAACTGAGCTACGGCGACGTGCAACGTGGACACAGCGCGAAAACGACATCAGGAAAGGGAAAACAGGACGCACAGAGCGCTGTTCTCTCTGTCGCAATATCGTTTTTGCGCTGTAACCACGTTACAATGAAGGACCTACACTCCCGTACTTCCACCCTCGTCTGCGACGACGGCTCCATAACGACGTCCAACAAGCGTCTCCTCGGTCTGGGGATGACCAACACCTTTGGGGAGTTACGAGAAGCTCATCTTAACAATCAATACTTGCGCCTAAGCAAAACACCTGCGGGGAGCCGCCTTCTGACCCGCTTACACATATCCTATGCAACACATACAGAAGAACGGGTCCGCATCCCTGAAGCCTGGCGCTTTGCACTCCAGGTGCGACCCCTTCCGAAGAACATGACTGCAGACACCCATGATGGTCGCCGTCTCGCGCGGGCGGAGGCTATTTCTCAACAATATGGCCATAAGCCAGGTGTCTTCTATGTGGATGCGGCCGGCCCACACCATGGGGGTTGGTACACGGCGGCCGTCATCCACCAAAACACTACAGTTCAGGGCCTTATTTTCCGTGCCCCAAACATTACATTTGCGGAAGAGATCGCCATTGCACTGGCCGCCGCAGATCCAGAGTCTCGAGTCATTATTACGGACTCCAGGGGCGCCTGCCGCAATATTGAGCAAGGGTATATTCCAGACCGTGCTTTCAAAATTCTCCACGCATGCGAATACACAGGGTTTCCGACCCATCGTACCATCGTGTGGGCTCCGGCTCATGCGGGTCTTGAGGGGAACGAGGCAGCAGACGCTGCCGCCCGCGCGCTTACTAACCGGGCGTCGCCTCATCCGCAGCCTGATCCGGAATTCAATTTCAATCCGGCCATCACCTTTAAAGAGATCACCTCTCTTTATCAAAATTTTCATGGTCTCTATCCCCCTCCCTGTAAAGGCCTCACCAGGGTGGAGGAGCGCTGGCTTCTCCGCCTCTATACCAATACTGTACTGTGCCCGGCAGTACTTAAGCACTTCAATTCTTCTTTCTCGGGCGCGTGCCCACACTGTGAGGAGGAGTTTTCGGACACCTACCACATGGTGTGGGCATGCCCTTCCAATCCTGCCTACCCACCCCACCTCCACCCCACTCGAGAGGACTGGGAAGCTGCCCTGCGCGGCTGCTCCGAACTCCATGCCCAACAGGCATTGGTAGCTAGAGCCCGGGCCGCTGCGGAAGCTACAGGGATCCCGGACTAGGGATCCCTCCTAGTGTTTGTAAGGGGCGGGCCCTTCCGGCTCGCCCCATCGAACTCTCACTGTAAATAGGAATAAAAGTTTTCCTCCTCCTCCTCCTCTCCAATCTTCCGCTTTCGGGGGTATTTACATGTAGTCTCATCGAACATTGAAAGTGCTCACCAGTGCCAATCTCGTCCAAAGCAGCGGAGGTAGTACGTCCTGTGTTACCGCGAATGCCACGTAAGAACGTGATGGAACGGTGACAGTGGAAGATGTGCAAGAACCTTTGTTCTCTTGCTTTCTTATGAATTACCTTTAAGTGATAAAATAATTACACTATTATTCGCCAATTAATCATCACAAATAAAAAATATATAAAAATATCCCCTATGCTCCTTCGTTGCAGTGACTGTTAGCTTCCTTCTTGTATGTCATAACGAGCCCCCTTTTCTCTTTCCTTGTCTCCTGAATATTTAAGCAGGGCCCCGATTCTAGCACTCTTCATGCCATAGGTAGCATAAAAACGTTCTCGCACAGCTTCTGACCTCACCGTTAATCACGATCCTGCGCGGCAGTCGCAAAAAAAGAGGACGTACTACATCCGCCTCTATGGACAAGAGTGGCGCTGGTGAACACTCTGAAGGTCCGGTAACGCTACACATAAATACCCCTGAAAGCCGATTGCATGGAGGCGAAACGCAAAATGCAGCCGTATGCTGTGCAATATCAGTGGACGTTAAAGACATCCAGACGGTCGAAATTATTCCGGAGACCCCGGAGACCTCCACTAGGCGGATGAGCGCCTCCTTCTCCGCCTTCTCACCAATACATTGCTGCGCCCGGCAGCACGAAATCACTTTGACCCCTCTTTTAGCGGCAGCTTCCCGCACTGTAGTGCGCTGTCTTCTGACACCTATCACATGGTGTGGGCCTGCCCCTCCAGCCCCGGCTATTCCCCCCATCGCCAACCCAACCCGGGAGGACTGGGAGGCGACCCTGCTCGGCTGCCACATCTTACAGGCCCAACAAGCCTTAGTCGGGCGCGCCCGGGTGGCGGCAACCGCCACTAGTGTCCCAAACTAGGTGCTTGTAAGGTTCAATCCCTTGGGAGCTGATCAAAACATACCTGCTCTCCCTTCCTAATAAATGTTTTCACCACCACCACCTACTACGGCACTTATTTCTCTCCTCCCTCCTTTACCCCTTCCCTTACGGCGCGGTTGGGGTGTCCGCCGAGACTGTTATTGCGTCACTTCCTTTCCTCAAAACCAAAACCAGCCATCGGCGCAGCTCAGTTGGTGGAGCACCGGACGTGAAATTCGCAGGTCCTTAGTTGCGATCCCAGCAGCTGGATGTGGCCGGAGTATTTCCTCACTGACATCCATCCGAACACAGCCAAAAGGCTACAAAGGAAACCTATACAGCTCTCTGAAACTTCGTAAAGAAAAATCCGTCGTTAAAGAAAAAAGTTAGTGTTTTCTCATCAATGCTCCAGCTATTACAAGCATAACCGGCTGGAATAAAACCGTAAAATGGAAAGCTTCGCTTAGTGACCGCTGGGAACGTTTTTAAGTACTAGGGGACGTTATCTATTGACGGCGAGGGCCATTGTGTCCCAAGATACATACCTTGCGCCGCGGAATGTCGTAATGACATTTCGATCCCCTGCATGTACTCGAGAAAGACGGAAATCATCATTTCATGAGGCAGCACTTTAAACTCAACGCACTGACATCTAATAATCTTTTAATCGCAATTGCTTGTATTATTTTTCATTCCGAAATATTTCTTTCTTCTTCACAAAAAACGTATACATCTCTAAGAATCAAATTAGGTCGCTTGCCTATTCTGCCCTCAGAAGAACACTTCCCACATGATTATTTGCAAAGAGTGTAGGAGAATACTCTCTAACAATATCGCTTATTTTTGCTCTCTTTGTTAAACTCTCTTCCCACAATAAAAGAATTTGTACACATTTCCAACAAAAAAAAGACTGTGACACCGAAAATATTCTAGCTCACATTTTGACACTACTGTTGCTAAGTGAATTCTAAGCCTCATCAATGTCATAAATTATCAGCCACTGCTTTTACTTGTAGTGGCGCACAGCACCAACCAGTAAATTTTAGTTCATTTTTATCTCTAATGCTGTATTTTTTATGAATTGCAAAATAACTTGTACATTTAATATGTAACCATGAGAATAGAAATATGATGACGGTAGTAAGGTCGGACTTGAATGCATTCATACGCTGTTTTGCACACAGTTCTCTGAATTTCATGTTAAAATTCGCAACTGAAGAGCTTCTGCAAAAACGATATCTAATATATCTAATAGGATTATCGATGCAGCGCAAACGACGAGGATTAGAAGAGACACAGACTCAACGCTGTTCCCCATTTTCAACCAGTGCGAAGTATTGACCGATAGACAGGTTAAGATTACTAGACAAATAATAGAAGCCTAATAAATTCAAAAATACCCAAACCGATGCGTAAGCACCGCACCAATTGCTCTGTGTGAAAAAGAAAAACGTTTTCTGAACCAACGATAAAGAAATGCTCCCAGCCTGCCATGTGCGACTGTTGCCTCGTGCAGAATTCCGCCCATGCCTTTTAGGTCAATTTATAAGTGTGTTTTCTTCCTTTTTTGAGACTGTCCTCCACGGTATTTAAACAGAGTCCGAGCCCCAATAAACTCTAGCTGTAAGTTCAGCGTTGTGTCTGTGTCTCTTCTCGCCCTCTTCGTTAATGTCTAACCAAAATGCCAAAGCGTCTACCTGGTCTAATAGCTGTAGCTTCAAATGCAGCACTCATATTTATTTCCAGAGAAAGCGTGAAGTCGCCTTTTTGTACCCTCTGCTTCTACGTAGGAAATGACGACTATTGCTATTGCTTCAGCTCTTTGTGGAAAAAAAAACAAAATTTTATACCGAACAATTTTAATCGTTGAATAATAGCAGGAAGAGAAGATACCACAATCAAATGAAATGGAATTTATTGATTACACATAAAGGATAACATACACAGTAACGTAGAGAGTACTGTCATATAGTCATTGGGCTGCGCCGGTACTCCAAGCGGCTAACAAGCATAAAAGTACATTGAAAACACGACGCTCACTAATTCTACATGGAATATTGCATACTTGATTCATAAAAATTTCATATAGTCATTGGACTGCGCCGGTACTCCAAGCGGCTAACAAGCATAAAAATACATTGGAATCACAACGCTGACTAATTCTACATGGAATATTGCATACTTGATTCATAAAAATTAAACGAACTAATGCAAAAAAAGAACAAAGGGTATAAAAAGTGTTACATTCAAAAATAAAAATTTTTAGTAATCTTCGAAGCCATATAGCAAGGCTGACTAATCCTGCGGTAGCCATGATGGGAGGAGGCTGTCTTCATTCTTCAAAGTACGGGTCAGCAGGCCGGCGTAGCAGTAGCTTTTTAAAGGTGGGTGAGGCCGGTGTCCTGTAGCAAAAGTCAGCAGGGATTTGCCGGCGCTGAAAGAGACCATACCACAGGAACACCTTATGAACCTCTCGCCACAAGACAGTCACTCCATTTCGCGAGCCTTCTGAGTGTTTGGTGATTCCCGTCTAGAAGCCAAATCATATATTCTGAAAAATAAACTACGTTACACCTTTTCTTGACATTAGAGCCATTTTATAGACCTCCAAAAGGTTGAGTAAAGTAATCAAGTTGCCTTCGACAGCGCATAGCCAAAAACTGGATTTATGAAAATAGATGAAGTATGCGTCTAAAAAGTCGTCGATTTATATGTGTGAACTTCCTTTCTTTCCAGCAGAGCACGCTTAAAAATAATATCCTGAAAGACAGCCACTTATGAATGCAATAAGGTCAAGTAAAACTCTAGTTTGGGCGAGTTGGTTCATGTTGAAAGAAAAACTGGTAATGGAGTTTTTCTTTCAACATGAATGCATTAAGTCCAAGATGGCAAGTTACGTCAGAGGCACGGAGCAGATTTTGCTAGCCCAAGGAAGTCTGTCAGTTGACTACTCTACTTCAAGAGTCTCACTGCGCCACTTTTCCACACCAACGTCCTTTTTCCGCATAAGTGTCCAAGAGGTGTTATAGAGCGTCTGCGAATCAAGGCAAATTTTGAGAGAAAATCACATTCCTTATTTTCAATAAAGGAAAACAAAGTGGTACCGAAACAGGTCAGAGCTTTATGCATACGAGAACCGCTTGTGCTCCTTAATATCTTGCAAAAACCAAATAATTTAATCAAACAGCGCAAAAGACAAGGACACAAGGATTCCTGTTTGAAGGAATCATGGTCAACCAACCAGCCCGCACGTCTACTCTTGTAAACCAAATAATTTATTCTTGTATTCTCTTTCAGCAGTGCGATTACCGACTGCAAGCATGTTACTCACGGTGCAGCCAGCGTTTCGCCGTAAAAGCATTAAAATCCACCATGCACTATTGCACAGCAATTTCTGATATCGCTGTTACAAACTAAAGCTCTGACATCAGGTATGACGGTAAATACGTCAACTCCCGTTTAAGAGTCAAAGGTAGCGCTTACAAAAAGTG
>NW_028317663.1:0-12500 GCF_055824585.1 Amblyomma mixtum
GGCGGTCTGCCACAGGTAGACGGGGTGGCCTTCTTTCGGACTTTGCCGTTCCGGCGCGTCTGCCCCGGTAGACGGGGTTGCCTCTTTCGGACTTTGCCGTTCCGGCGCGTCTGCCCCGGTAGACGGGGTTGCCTCTTTCGGACTTTGCCGTTCCGGCGCGTCTGCCCCGGTAGACGGGGTCGCTTTATTCGGACTTTGCCGTTCGGGCGCGTCTGCCCCGGTAGACGGGGTCGCCTCTTTCGGACTTTGCCGTTCGGGCGCGTCTGCCCCGGTAGACGGGGTCGCCTCTTTCGGACTTTGCCGTTCGGGCGCGTCTGGCCCCGGTAGACGGGGTCGCTTTATTCGGACTTTGCCGTTCGGGCGCGTCTGCCCCGGTAGACGGGGTTGCCTCTTTCGGACTTTGCCGTTCCGGCGCGTCTGCCCCGGTAGACGGGGTCGCTTTATTCGGACTTTGCCGTTCGGGCGCGTCTGCCCCGGTAGACGGGGTCGCTTTATTCGGACTTTGCCGTTCGGGCGCGTCTGGCCCGGTAGACGGGGTCGCTTTATTCGGACTTTGCCGTTCGGGCGCGTCTGCCCCGGTAGACGGGGTTGCCTCTTTCGGACTTTGCCGTTCCGGCGCGTCTGCCCGGTAGACGGGGTCGCTTTATTCGGACTTTGCCGTTCGGGCGCGTCTGCCCCGGTAGACGGGGTCGCTTTATTCGGACTTTGCCGTTCGGGCGCGTCTGCCCCGGTAGACGGGGTCGCCTCTTTCGGACTTTGCCGTTCGGGCGCGTCTGCCCCGGTAGACGGGGTCGCCTCTTTCGGACTTTGCCGTTCGGGCGCGTCTGGCCCGGTAGACGGGGTCGCTTTATTCGGACTTTGCCGTTCCGGGCGCGTCTGCCCCGGTAGACGGGGTCGCTTTATTCGGACTTTGCCGTTCGGGCGCGTCTGCCCCGGTAGACGGGGTCGCTTTATTCGGACTTTGCCGTTCGGGCGCGTCTGGCCCGGTAGACGGGGTCGCTTTATTCGGACTTTGCCGTTCGGGCGCGTCTGCCCCGGTAGACGGGGTTGCCTCTTTCGGACTTTGCCGTTCCGGCGCGTCTGCCCCGGTAGACGGGGTCGCTTTATTCGGACTTTGCCGTTCGGGCGCGTCTGCCCCGGTAGACGGGGTCGCTTTATTCGGACTTTGCCGTTCGGGCGCGTCTGCCCCGGTAGACGGGGTCGCTTTATTCGGACTTTGCCGTTCGGGCGCGTCTGCCCCGGTAGACGGGGTCGCCTCTTTCGGACTTTGCCGTTCGGGCGCGTCTGCCCCGGTAGACGGGGTCGCCTCTTTCGGACTTTGCCGTTCGGGCGCGTCTGCCCCGGTAGACGGGGTCGCTTTATTCGGACTTTGCCGTTCGGGCGCGTTCGCCCCGGCCGACGCGGGACGAAAGTCGTTTGCGACTTTGCCTTCCCTGTGTAGGGCGTTCAAAGGCGAATCTTTTGTTACCAATCTCGTCACTTTGCTGCCAGTCTGGGCCGAGATACGTGCGATTGAACGGTATCGCCTAGGCAGACGCGGTACGGGGTTTTCGAATTTTTAAAGGTCCTTTTCTTTGGCGGAGCACGACGAATTTTACAGCGCCGCGTCGGCCGCGCTGCGGCGCATCTTTTTCGATCATCACATTGCGGTCGGAGCAGCGGGCGATTAACCGCTCGCGACAGGGAGACTTTGACCATTTCAAACTTTTCACGGCCGGCCCCTATGTCTCAAGCCTACGAATTTGAAGTCAGTGTGCAGGCGAATCTTTTGCCACCGGTCCCGTCGTTTTCCTGCCATTCTCGCTCGAGATAGGGGCGATTCAACAGTCTCGCCTAGGCAGACGCGGTCCCGCCTAGGCAGACGCGGTTCCCTCCCCGGCGAACGCGGTAAATGGTCTTCGAGTTTTTAGAGGCACTTTTACCTGGCGGAACGCGACGAAATTTACGCCACGCGTCGGCCGCGCCGGCGCGCATCTTGTGCAGTCATCCCCGACCCGCTGCTTCCAATGTAGCCGGAGCAGCGGGTGATTGACCAGTCTCGCAAGGGGCCGCCTTTTCGAATTCTCGCGGCCGTCGCCTTGAGCGCAGCCGCTCAGTTTTTAGTTGCGCGCGTTGGGCTGAGAAGGGCGAACATTTTGAGACCTCTCCCGTCCCTTTCGCGCAACGCAAGGCAGAGTTACGCTCGTTTGAAGCTCGCCTAGGCAGACGCGGTCCCGCCTAGGCAGACGCGGTTGCCTCCCCGGCGGACGCGGTGAACGGTCTTCGAACTTTTAAGGGCACTTTTAACTGGCGGAACGCGACGAAATTTACGCCACGTGTCGGCCGCACCGCGACGCATCTTGTGCAGTCATCGCCGACTCGCTGCTTCCAATGCAGCCGGAGCAGCGGGCGATTGACCAGGCTCGCAAGGGGCCGCCTTTTGTAATCTTCGCGGCCGTTCCCGTGGGCGAATCCGCTCCATTTTTAGATCCGCGTGTGGGGCTGAGAAAGGCGAACATTTTGAGACCTTTCTCGTCCCTTTCGCGCAACGCGAGTGAGAGTTACGCTCGTTTGAAGCTCGCCTAGGCAGACGCGGTCCCGCCTAGGCAGACGCGGTAAATGGTCTTCGAATTTTTAAAGGCACTTTGAACTGGCGGAGCGCGACGAAATTTACGCCACGGTTCGGCCGCGCCGGCGCGCATCTTGTGCAGTTATCGCGGACTCGCTGCTTGCACTGTAGCCGGAGCAGCAGGTGATTGACCAGGCTCGCAAGGGGCCGCCTTTTCTAGTCTTCGCGGCGGTTCCCGTGGGCGCAGCCGCTCAATTTCTAGTTCCGCGCGTTGGGCTGAGAGAGGCGAACATTTTGAGACCTTTCCGTCCCTTTCGCGCAACGCAAGTGAGAGTTACGCTCGTTTGAAGCTCGCCTAGGCAGACGCGGTCCCGCCTAGGCAGACGCGGTTGCCTCCCCGGCGGACGCGGTAAACGGTCTTCGAGTTTTTAAAGGCACTTTGAACTGGCGGAGCGCGACCAAATTTACGCCACGGTTCGGCCGCGCAGGCGCGCATCTTGTGCAGTTATCGCGGACTCGCTGCTTGCACTGTAGCCGGAGCAGCAGGTGATTGACCAGGCTCGCAAGGGGCCGCCTTTTCTAATCTTCGCGGCGGTTCCCGTGGGCGCAGCCGCTCAATTTTTAGTTCCGCGTGTGGGGCTGAGAAAGGCGAACATTTTGAGACCTTTCCCGTCCCTTTCGCGCAACGCAAGTGAGAGTTACGCTCGTTTGAAGCTCGCCTAGGCAGACGCGGTCCGCCTAGGCAGACGCGGTAAATGGTCTTCGAATTTTTAAAGGCACTTTGAACTGGCGGAACGCGACGAAATTTACGCCACGGTTCGGCCGCGCAGGCGCGCATCTTGTGCAGTTATCGCGGACTCGCTGCTTGCACTGTAGCCGGAGCAGCAGGTGATTGACCAGGCTCGCAAGGGGCCGCCTTTTCTAATCTTCGCGGCCGTTCCCGTGGGCGAATCCGCTCCATTTTTAGATCCGCGTGTGGGGCCGAGAAAGGCGAACATTTTGAGACCTTTCCCGTCCCTTTCGCGCAACGCAAGTGAGAGTTACGCTCGTTTGAAGCTCGCCTAGGCAGACGCGGTCCCGCCTAGGCAGACGCGGGTAAATGGTCTTCGAATTTTTAAAGGCACTTTGAACTGGCGGAGCGCGACGAAATTTACGCCACGGTTCGGCCGCGCCGGCGCGCATCTTGTGCAGTTATCGCGGACTCGCTGCTTGCACTGTAGCCGGAGCAGCACGTGATTGACCAGGCTCGCAAGGGGCCGCCTTTTCTAATCTTCGCGGCCGTTCCCGTGGGCGAATCCGCTCCATTTTTAGATCCGCGTGTGGGGCCGAGAAAGGCGAACATTTTGAGACCTTTCCCGTCCCTTTCGCGCAACGCAAGTGAGAGTTACGCTCGTTTGAAGCTCGCCTAGGCAGACGCGGTCCCGCCTAGGCAGACGCGGTAAATGGTCTTCGAATTTTTAAAGGCACTTTGAACTGGCGGAGCGCGACGAAATTTACGCCACGGTTCGGCCGCGCCGGCGCGCATCTTGTGCAGTTATCGCGGACTCGCTGCTTGCACTGTAGCCGGAGCAGCACGTGATTGACCAGGCTCGCAAGGGGCCGCCTTTTCTAATCTTCGCGGCCGTTCCCGTGGGCGAATCCGCTCCATTTTTAGATCCGCGTGTGGGGCCGAGAAAGGCGAACATTTTGAGACCTTTCCCGTCCCTTTCGCGCAACGCAAGTGAGAGTTACGCTCGTTTGAAGCTCGCCTAGGCAGACGCGGTCCCGCCTAGGCAGACGCGGTTGCCTCCCCGGCGGACGCGGTAAATGGTCTTCGAATTTTTAAAGGCACTTTGAACTGGCGGAGCGCGACGAAATTTACGCCACGGTTCGGCCGCGCCGGCGCGCATCTTGTGCAGTTATCGCGGACTCGCTGCTTGCACTGTAGCCGGAGCAGCAGGTGATTGACCAGGCTCGCAAGGGGCCGCCTTTTCTAATCTTCGCGGCCGTTCCCGTGGGCGAATCCGCTCCATTTTTAGATCCGCGTGTGGGGCTGAGAAAGGCGAACATTTTGAGGCCTTTCCCGTCCCTTTCGCGCAACGCAAGTGAGAGTTACGCTCGTTTGAAGCTCGCCTAGGCAGACGCGGTCCCGCCTAGGCAGACGCGGTTGCCTCCCCGGCGGACGCGGTAAATGGTCTTCGAGTTTTTAAAGGCACTTTGAACTGGCGGAGCGCGACCAAATTTACGCCACGGTTCGGCCGCGCCGGCGCGCATCTTGTGCTGTCATCGCGGACTCGCTGCTTGCACTGTAGCCGGAGCAGCGGGTGATTGACCAGGCTCGCAAGGGGCCGCCTTTTCTAATCTTCGCGGCCGCTGCCGTGGGCGAATCCGCTCCATTTTTAGTTCCGCGCGTTGGGCTGAGAAAGGCGAACATTTTGAGACCTTTCTCGTCCCTTTCGCGCAACGCAAGTGAGAGTTACGCTCGTTTGAAGCTCGCCTAGGCAGACGCGGTCCCGCCTAGGCAGACGCGGTTGCCTCCCCGGCGGACGCGGTAAACGGTCTTCGAATTTTTAAAGGCACTTTGAACTGGCGGAGCGCGACGAAATTTACGCCACGGTTCGGCCGCGCCGGCGCGCATCTTGTGCAGTCATCGCCGACTCGCTGCTTCCACTGCAGCCGGAGCAGCGGGCGATTGACCAGGCTCGCAAGGGGCCGCCTTTTCTAATCTTCGCGGCTGTTCCCGTGGGCGCAGCCGCTCAATTTTTAGTTCCGCGTGTTGGGCTGAGAGAGGCGAATATTTTGAGACCTTTCCCGTCCCTTTCGCGCAACGCAAGTGAGAGTTACGCTCGTTTGAAGCTCGCCTAGGCAGACGCGGTCCCGCCTAGGCAGACGCGGTTGCCTCCCCGGCGGACGCGGTAAACGGTCTTCGAGTTTTTAAAGGCACTTTGAACTGGCGGAGCGCGACCAAATTTACGCCACGGTTCGGCCGCGCCGGCGCGCATCTTGTGCAGTCATCGCCGACCCGCTGCTTGCACTGTAGCCGGAGCAGCGGGCGATTGAGCAGTCTCGCAAGGGGCCGCCTTTTCTAATCTTCGCGGCCGTTCCCGTGGGCGAATCCGCTCCATTTTTAGATCCGCGTGTGGGGCTGAGAAAGGCGAACATTTTGAGACCTTTCCCGTCCCTTTCGCCCAACGCAAGTGAGAGTTACGCTCGTTTGAAGCTCGCCTAGGCAGACGCGGTTGCCTCCCCGGCGGACGCGGTAAATGGTCTTCGAGTTTTTAAAGGCACTTTGAACTGGCGGAGCGCGACCAAATTTACGCCACGGTTCGGCCGCGCCGGCGCGCATCTTGTGCTGTCATCGCGGACTCGCTGCTTGCACTGTAGCCGGAGCAGCGGGCGATTGACCAGTATCGCAAGGGGCCGCCTTTTCTAATCTTCGCGGCCGTTCCCGTGGGCGAATCCGCTCCATTTTTAGTTCCGCGCGTTGGGCTGAGAAAGGCGAACATTTTGAGACCTTTCCCGTCCGTTTCGCGCAACGCAAGTGAGAGTTACGCTCGTTTGAAGCTCGCCTAGGCAGACGCGGTCCCGCCTAGGCAGACGCGGTTGCCTCCCCGGCGGACGCGGTAAACGGTCTTCGAATTTTTAAAGGCACTTTGAACTGGCGGAGCGCGACGAAATTTACGCCACGGTTCGGCCGCGCCGGCGCGCATCTTGTGCAGTCATCGCCGACCCGCTGCGTCCACTGCAGCCGGAGCAGCGGGCGATTGACCAGTATCGCAAGGGGCCGCCTTTTCGAATTCTCGCGGCCGTTGCCTTGAGCGCAGCCGCTCAATTTCTAGTTGCGCGCGTTGGGCTGAGAAAGGCGAACATTTTGAGACCTTTCCCGTCCGTTTCGCGCAACGCAAGTGAGAGTTGCGCTCGTTTGAAGCTCGCCTAGGCAGACGCGGTCCCGCCTAGGCAGACGCGGTAAATTGTCTTCGAATTTTTAAAGGCACTTTGAACTGGCGGAGCGCGACGAAATTTACGCCACGGTTCGGCCGCGCCGGCGCGCATCTTGTGCAGTTATCGCGGACTCGCTGCTTGCACTGTAGCCGGAGCAGCAGGTGATTGACCAGGCTCGCAAGGGGCCGCCTTTTCTAATCTTCGCGGCCGTTCCCGTGGACGAATCCGCTCCATTTTTAGATCCGCGTGTGGGGCTGAGAAAGGCGAGCATTTTGAGACCTTTCTCGTCCCTTTCGCGCAACGCAAGTGAGAGTTACGCTCGTTTGAAGCTCGCCTAGGCAGACGCGGTCCCGCCTAGGCAGACGCGGTTGCCTCCCCGGCGGACGCGGTAAACGGTTTTCGAATATTTAAAGGCACTTTCACCTGGCGGAACGAGACGAAATTTACGCCACGTGTCGGCCGCGCTGCCGCCCATCTTGTGCAGTCCTCCTCGACCCGCTGCTTCCACTGTAGCCGGAGCAGCGGGTGATTGACCAGGTTCGCAAGGGGCCGCCTTTTCGAATGTTCACGGCCGTTCCCGTGGGCGCAGCCGCTCAATTTTTAGTTCCGCGTGTGGGGCTGAGAAAGGCGAATATTTTGAGACCTTTCCCGTCCCTTTCGCGCAACGGAAGGCAGAGTTACGTTCGTTTGAAGCCCGCTCCGGTAGACGCGCTTATGACCCGCGGGGGTCTGGGTACTTATCGCTGCATATATAAGGGGGCATACCGCCTAGGCAGACGCGAAACAGTAAAGCGTCCGCTTTGTCAGCAAAGTCCGAAACGGACCTCTCGACGCCCGGGAGGTGAATTCGGGCTTTAGGCGGCCTCGGCAGATGTGATTTTCATGAGTTTGTGCATTATTTATGCGAGTTTTGCGGCGAACGCGCCTCGAGTACGGCGGCTCGCCCGACGGCTATGTCCACGAGTACGGCTCGTGCGGGGCGCCGCGGAAGCGCGGTTGTGCGATGCCGCAGCAAAGCGCGCACGATTTGAGTGGCTTTTGCGGCGAACGCTCCTCGAGTACGGCGGTTCGCCCGATGACAATGTCCACGAGTACGGCTCGTGCGGGGCGCCGCGGAAGTGCTTTTTTGCGATGCCGCAGCAAAGCGCGCTCGATTTGAGGGGCTCTTGCCGCCAACGCGCCTCGAGTACGGCGGTTGGCCCGATGACAATGTCCACGAGTACGGCTCGTGCGGGGCGCCGGGGAAGCGCTTTTGTGCGATGCCGCAGGAAAGCGCGCACGTTTTGAGCGGCTCTTGCGGCGAACGCGCCTCGAGTACGGCGGTTCGCCCGACGGCTATGTCCACGAGTACGGCTCGTGCGGGGCGCCGGGGCAGCGCTTTCGTGCGATGCCGCAGGAAAGCGTGCACGATTTGAGCGGCTCTTGCGGCGAACGCGCCTCGAGTACGGCGGTTCGCCCGATGACCATGTCCACGAGTACGGCTCGTGCGGGGCGCCGGGGCAGCGCTTTCGTGCGATGCCGCAGGAAAGCGCGCACGATTTGAGCGGCTCTTGCGGCGAACGCGCCTCGAGTACGGCGGTTCGCCCGATGACCATGTCCACGAGTACGGCTCGTGCGGGGCGCCGGGGCAGCGCTTTCGTGCGATGCCGCAGGAAAGCGCGCACGATTTGAGCGGCTCTTGCGGCGAACGCGCCTCGAGTACGGCGCTTCGCCCGACGGCTATGTCCACGAGTACGGCTCGTGCGGGGCGCCGGGGATGCGCTTTTGTGCGATGCCGCAGCAAAGCGCGCACGATTTGTGGGGGTCTTGCCGCCAACGCGCCTCGAGTACGGCGGTTCGCCCGATGACAATGTCCACGAGTACGGCTCGTGCGGGGCGCCGGGGCAGCGCTTTCGTGCGATGCCGCAGGAAAGCGCGCACGATTTGAGCGGCTCTTGCGGCGAACGCGCCTCGAGTACGGCGGTTCGCCCGACGGCTATGTCCACGAGTACGGCTCGTGCGGGGCGCCGCGGAAGCGCGGCGTTGTGATGCCGCGGCAAAGCGCGCACGATTTGTGCGGCCCTTGCGGCGAAAGTGGCACGAGTACGGCGATTTACTCACCCACGGAGGTCTGGGTACTTATCGCTGCTATTATATGGGGGTCCCAGTGGAGCAGTCGGCGGCGCGCGCCCGCGTGTGCGCGCCGTGACCGGGTCTGATATGCGGCCTCGTGCCCAGCGTGTCCCCGTCCCTCGGACCCCACGGCATTCGTCTGCAGCCTCATCCGCGTCTGCGATAGGGGCTGGTTGTCGGACGACGCTGTTTCCACGTTTTACGAGGTGTGTTCCGTGCTACCCGGACTCGATTCCGTGCGAGCGCGCCGAAGACGCGGGCGTGTCCCGTCGTCTGGCGGCTTGGCCGTCTCGGCTACGCAGCAAGCGCCGTCCAGTTGCCTAATGCTGCGGCCCTAGAGGCCGATGTGCGCACTGGTGGGCGCGTTACAAATGCTTTGCCTAAAGGCACACGTGCTCTCTTGCCGCGTGGCGATTGCCGTACCTACGGGTCGGATGCCGCAGCGAGCTCGAACGATGCACGGGCAGCGCAAGCTGCCGCGAAAAAGATGCGTCGCGCGCTGGGGGTTTATGGCGGCCCTATCGGCGGCGACGAGGCACCCTTCTGGGGCGAAAAGGGAATGCCTATGCATCATACCTGGTTGATCCTGCCAGTAATCATATGCTTGTCTCAAAGATTAAGCCATGCATGTCTAAGTACATGCCGAAATAAGGCGAAACCGCGAATGGCTCATTAAATCAGTTATGGTTCCTTAGATCGTTTCTTTCTACTTGGACAACTGTGGCAATTCTAGAGCTAATACATGCATTGAGCCTGAAGGCCTTTGGCTGACGGGCGCTTTTATTAGACCAAGACCCATCGGGCTCTGCCCGTACTCTGTGGTGACTCTGGATAACTTTGTGCTGATCGCATGGCCATGAGCCGGCGACGTTTCTTTCAAGTGTCTGCCTTATCAACTTTCGATGGTAGGTTACTTGCCTACCATGGTTGTTACGGGTAACGGAGAATCAGGGTTCGATTCCGGAGAGGGAGCCTGAGAAACGGCTACCACATCCAAGGAAGGCAGCAGGCGCGCAAATTACCCACTCCCGGCACGGGGAGGTAGTGACGAAAAATAACAATACGGGACTCTTTTGAGGCCCCGTAATTGAAATGAGTACACTCTAAATCCTTTAACGAGGATCAATTGGAGGGCAAGTCTGGTGCCAGCAGCCGCGGTAATTCCAGCTCCAATAGCGTATACTAAAGCTGCTGCGGTTAAAAAGCTCGTAGTTGGATCTCAGTTCCAGACGAGTAGTGCATCTACCCGATGCGACGGCTCGGACTGAACATCATGCCGGTCCTCTCTTGGTGCCCTTCATTGGTGCGTCTCGAGGTGGCCTGCGCTTTTACTTTGAAAAAATTAGAGTGCTCAACGCAGGCGAGTCGCCTGAATAAACTTGCATGGAATAATAGAACAAGACCCCGTTTCTGTTCTGTTGGTTTTTGGAATACGGGGTAATGATTAAGAGGGACAGACGGGGGCATTCGTATTGCGGCGCTAGAGGTGAAATTCTTGGACCGTCGCAAGACGAACTACTGCGAAAGCATTTGCCAAGAATGTTTTCTTTGATCAAGAACGAAAGTCAGAGGTTCGAAGGCGATCAGATACCGCCCTAGTTCTGACCATAAACGATGCCAACCAGCGATCCGCCTGAGTTACTCAAATGACTCGGCGGGCAGCTTCCGGGAAACCAAAGTATTTGGGTTCCGGGGGAAGTATGGTTGCAAAGCTGAAACTTAAAGGAATTGACGGAAGGGCACCACCAGGAGTGGAGCCTGCGGCTTAATTTGACTCAACACGGGAAAACTTACCCGGCCCGGACACTGGGAGGATTGACAGATTGAGAGCTCTTTCTTGATTCGGTGGATGGTGGTGCATGGCCGTTCTTAGTTGGTGGAGCGATTTGTCTGGTTAATTCCGATAACGAACGAGACTCTAGCCTATTAAATAGGTGCGGGGTTCCCAGCACCTTACAACCTTCTTAGAGGGACAAGCGGCTCCTAGCCGCACGAAACAGAGCAATAACAGGTCTGTGATGCCCTTAGATGTCCGGGGCCGCACGCGCGCTACACTGAAGGAAGCAGCGTGTCTTTATCCCTGTCTGAAAAGACTGGGTAACCCGTGGAACTTCTTTCGTGATTGGGATAGGGGCTTGCAATTGTTCCCCTTGAACGAGGAATTCCCAGTAAGCGCGAGTCATAAGCTCGCGTTGATTACGTCCCTGCCCTTTGTACACACCGCCCGTCGCTACTACCGATTGAATGATTTAGTGAGGTCTTCGGACCGATGTCCGGCGCGGCCTTTCGGTTGCGCCGGTCTGTTGGAAAGATGACCAAACTTGATCATTTAGAGGAAGTAAAAGTCGTAACAAGGTTTCCGTAGGTGAACCTGCGGAAGGATCATTACCGGATTGTGCTTGTCACACCCGGCGCCGCCCCCACTTATAAGCGGGGGAAGGCCTCAACCGCGGAGTTGCGAGATTCTGAAGCCGCTTCTCTGCACAAACTGTTGCGCCCAGCGGAGCTCCGTCACCAAGGGAAAGTCGGACGGGCTGTATCCGCAGGTTTGAACGGCGTAACGCACCACTCATGGTGGGCTTTCGGTTGTCGACAACCGTCGAAGAGGCGCAAACAGAGCCGGTAGGCAGGCCGAGGGAAAGGCCTGCCCGCTGCCAAGGGAACGGCGGCGGCTGCTGCGAAGTACGAAAGGAAACGCTGCTCGCTGGCTTTGTCGTGTTGCGACCACGAGTCGGTAGGCGGGCCGAGGGAAAGGCCTGCCCGCTGCCAAGGGAACGGCGGCGGCTGCTGCGAAGTACGAAAGGAAACGCTGCTCGCTGGCTTTGTCGTGTTGCGACCACGAGTCGGTAGGCGGGCCGAGGGAAAGGCCTGCCCGCTGCCAAGGGAACGGCGGCGGCTGCTGCGAAGTACGAAAGGAAACGCTGCTCGCTGGCTTTGTCGTGTTGCGACCACGAGTCGGTAGGCGGGCCGAGGGAAAGGCCTGCCCGCTGCCAAGGGAACGGCGGCGGCTGCTGCGAAGTACGAGAGGAACCGCGGCTCGCTGGCTTTGTCGTGTTGCGACCACCAGTCGGTAGGCGGGCCGAGGGAAAGGCCTGCCCGCTGCCAAGGGAACGGCGGCGGCTGCTGCGAAGTACGAGAGGAACCGCGGCTCGCTGGCTGGGAAACTGCGCTTCTGCGCGACGCGCACGCGGCGGGACGCGCGCGGCCCAGGGAACGGCCGCGCGCGAAAGGTCTCGCACTGCGGGCGCGGAGTCTGACGCCGCGCCGACGGCGCGAAAGGAGGCACCGGGACCGAAAAGGACGAGGGATTATAATCCCGCACTTTGAACGCATTCGCGGCAGCCGGGTTCTCTTGCTGCTTCGTCCTTCCCAGCCTTCGAGTAGTCTGTCGGTGCGCTACCGAAACGCCGTCCATGGCACTGTGGCCGGTGGGCTCCTATTGCGGGAGTAGACTGATGAACGTCCGCTTTGCGGCTTGTTCCAAGTACGCGCTGCGTAGCCACGGCTAGGCGGTGCCTGTCTCCTTGCGAAGCAATGATGTGGCGAAATGGTCGAGTAGGGAGCAGCACGATGGCGCACCCGGGGGCGACCGGACCGGGGGGCGTTGGGAAAACCCCCTCCCCTACAAAAGGGTGCAGCAGCGGTAGGCGGTGATGACTCGCCTTGAAAGATGTGAACAGCAGTTGAGTGTGAACAGCAACAAAAAAAACCGCTGCTGGAGTCCGGGGGTAGCGTCGCTGCAGATCGCAGAAAGGTGCGTGAGGACGGTGGCACAGAGCTCCAAGAATGTATATTTCTAGCAAACGCCGGTGCTTCGAGGTGTTCTGCGGTCAGGCCCGTGCGGGCGGAGCGGGCGTGCCCAAGAAGGCACAAGAAGACCCACCTCTGATGAAGACCGGAATTGGAGCGTCACGCGTCG
>NW_028317663.1:20000-32500 GCF_055824585.1 Amblyomma mixtum
TGCCCCGGTAGACGGGGTCGCTTTATTCGGACTTTGCCGTTCGGGCGCGTCTGCCCCGGTAGACGGGGTTGCCTCTTTCGGACTTTGCCGTTCCGGCGCGTCTGCCCCGGTAGACGGGGTCGCTTTATTCGGACTTTGCCGTTCGGGCGCGTCTGCCCCGGTAGACGGGGTCGCTTTATTCGGACTTTGCCGTTCGGGCGCGTCTGCCCCGGTAGACGGGGTCGCCTCTTTCGGACTTTGCCGTTCGGGCGCGTCTGCCCCGGTAGACGGGGTCGCCTCTTTCGGACTTTGCCGTTCGGGCGCGTCTGGCCCGGTAGACGGGGTCGCTTTATTCGGACTTTGCCGTTCGGGCGCGTCTGCCCCGGTAGACGGGGTTGCCTCTTTCGGACTTTGCCGTTCCGGCGCGTCTGCCCCGGTAGACGGGGTTGCCTCTTTCGGACTTTGCCGTTCCGGCGCGTCTGCCCCGGTAGACGGGGTCGCTTTATTCGGACTTTGCCGTTCGGGCGCGTCTGCCCCGGTAGACGGGGTCGCTTTATTCGGACTTTGCCGTTCGGGCGCGTCTGCCCCGGTAGACGGGGTCGCCTCTTTCGGACTTTGCCGTTCGGGCGCGTCTGCCCCGGTAGACGGGGTCGCCTCTTTCGGACTTTGCCGTTCGGGCGCGTCTGGCCCGGTAGACGGGGTCGCTTTATTCGGACTTTGCCGTTCGGGCGCGTCTGCCCCGGTAGACGGGGTTGCCTCTTTCGGACTTTGCCGTTCCGGCGCGTCTGCCCCGGTAGACGGGGTCGCTTTATTCGGACTTTGCCGTTCGGGCGCGTCTGCCCCGGAAGACGGGGTCGCTTTATTCGGACTTTGCCGTTCGGGCGCGTCTGGCCCGGTAGACGGGGTCGCTTTATTCGGACTTTGCCGTTCGGGCGCGTCTGCCCCGGTAGACGGGGTTGCCTCTTTCGGACTTTGCCGTTCCGGCGCGTCTGCCCCGGTAGACGGGGTCGCTTTATTCGGACTTTGCCGTTCGGGCGCGTCTGCCCCGGTAGACGGGGTCGCTTTATTCGGACTTTGCCGTTCGGGCGCGTCTGCCCCGGTAGACGGGGTCGCCTCTTTCGGACTTTGCCGTTCGGGCGCGTCTGCCCCGGTAGACGGGGTCGCCTCTTTCGGACTTTGCCGTTCGGGCGCGTCTGGCCCGGTAGACGGGGTCGCTTTATTCGGACTTTGCCGTTCCGGCGCGTCTGCCCCGGTAGACGGGGTCGCTTTATTCGGACTTTGCCGTTCGGGCGCGTCTGCCCCGGTAGACGGGGTCGCTTTATTCGGACTTTGCCGTTCGGGCGCGTCTGGCCCGGTAGACGGGGTCGCTTTATTCGGACTTTGCCGTTCGGGCGCGTCTGCCCCGGTAGACGGGGTTGCCTCTTTCGGACTTTGCCGTTCCGGCGCGTCTGCCCCGGTAGACGGGGTCGCTTTATTCGGACTTTGCCGTTCGGGCGCGTCTGCCCCGGTAGACGGGGTCGCTTTATTCGGACTTTGCCGTTCGGGCGCGTCTGCCCCGGTAGACGGGGTCGCTTTATTCGGACTTTGCCGTTCGGGCGCGTCTGCCCCGGTAGACGGGGTCGCCTCTTTCGGACTTTGCCGTTCGGGCGCGTCTGCCCCGGTAGACGGGGTCGCCTCTTTCGGACTTTGCCGTTCGGGCGCGTCTGCCCCGGTAGACGGGGTCGCTTTATTCGGACTTTGCCGTTCGGGCGCGTTCGCCCCGGCCGACGCGGGACGAAAGTCGTTTGCGACTTTGCCTTCCCTGTGTAGGGCGTTCAAAGGCGAATCTTTTGTTACCAATCTCGTCACTTTGCTGCCAGTCTGGGCCGAGATACGTGCGATTGAACGGTATCGCCTAGGCAGACGCGGTACGGGGTTTTCGAATTTTTAAAGGTCCTTTTCTTTGGCGGAGCACGACGAATTTTACAGCGCCGCGTCGGCCGCGCTGCGGCGCATCTTTTTCGATCATCACATTGCGGTCGGAGCAGCGGGCGATTAACCGCTCGCGACAGGGAGACTTTGACCATTTCAAACTTTTCACGGCCGGCCCCTATGTCTCAAGCCTACGAATTTGAAGTCAGTGTGCAGGCGAATCTTTTGCCACCGGTCCCGTCGTTTTCCTGCCATTCTCGCTCGAGATAGGGGCGATTCAACAGTCTCGCCTAGGCAGACGCGGTCCCGCCTAGGCAGACGCGGTTCCCTCCCCGGCGAACGCGGTAAATGGTCTTCGAGTTTTTAGAGGCACTTTTACCTGGCGGAACGCGACGAAATTTACGCCACGCGTCGGCCGCGCCGGCGCGCATCTTGTGCAGTCATCCCCGACCCGCTGCTTCCAATGTAGCCGGAGCAGCGGGTGATTGACCAGTCTCGCAAGGGGCCGCCTTTTCGAATTCTCGCGGCCGTCGCCTTGAGCGCAGCCGCTCAGTTTTTAGTTGCGCGCGTTGGGCTGAGAAGGGCGAACATTTTGAGACCTCTCCCGTCCCTTTCGCGCAACGCAAGGCAGAGTTACGCTCGTTTGAAGCTCGCCTAGGCAGACGCGGTCCCGCCTAGGCAGACGCGGTTGCCTCCCCGGCGGACGCGGTGAACGGTCTTCGAACTTTTAAGGGCACTTTTAACTGGCGGAACGCGACGAAATTTACGCCACGTGTCGGCCGCACCGCGACGCATCTTGTGCAGTCATCGCCGACTCGCTGCTTCCAATGCAGCCGGAGCAGCGGGCGATTGACCAGGCTCGCAAGGGGCCGCCTTTTGTAATCTTCGCGGCCGTTCCCGTGGGCGAATCCGCTCCATTTTTAGATCCGCGTGTGGGGCTGAGAAAGGCGAACATTTTGAGACCTTTCTCGTCCCTTTCGCGCAACGCGAGTGAGAGTTACGCTCGTTTGAAGCTCGCCTAGGCAGACGCGGTCCCGCCTAGGCAGACGCGGTAAATGGTCTTCGAATTTTTAAAGGCACTTTGAACTGGCGGAGCGCGACGAAATTTACGCCACGGTTCGGCCGCGCCGGCGCGCATCTTGTGCAGTTATCGCGGACTCGCTGCTTGCACTGTAGCCGGAGCAGCAGGTGATTGACCAGGCTCGCAAGGGGCCGCCTTTTCTAGTCTTCGCGGCGGTTCCCGTGGGCGCAGCCGCTCAATTTCTAGTTCCGCGCGTTGGGCTGAGAGAGGCGAACATTTTGAGACCTTTCCCGTCCCTTTCGCGCAACGCAAGTGAGAGTTACGCTCGTTTGAAGCTCGCCTAGGCAGACGCGGTCCCGCCTAGGCAGACGCGGTTGCCTCCCCGGCGGACGCGGTAAACGGTCTTCGAGTTTTTAAAGGCACTTTGAACTGGCGGAGCGCGACCAAATTTACGCCACGGTTCGGCCGCGCAGGCGCGCATCTTGTGCAGTTATCGCGGACTCGCTGCTTGCACTGTAGCCGGAGCAGCAGGTGATTGACCAGGCTCGCAAGGGGCCGCCTTTTCTAATCTTCGCGGCGGTTCCCGTGGGCGCAGCCGCTCAATTTTTAGTTCCGCGTGTGGGGCTGAGAAAGGCGAACATTTTGAGACCTTTCCCGTCCCTTTCGCGCAACGCAAGTGAGAGTTACGCTCGTTTGAAGCTCGCCTAGGCAGACGCGGTCCCGCCTAGGCAGACGCGGTAAATGGTCTTCGAATTTTTAAAGGCACTTTGAACTGGCGGAACGCGACGAAATTTACGCCACGGTTCGGCCGCGCAGGCGCGCATCTTGTGCAGTTATCGCGGACTCGCTGCTTGCACTGTAGCCGGAGCAGCAGGTGATTGACCAGGCTCGCAAGGGGCCGCCTTTTCTAATCTTCGCGGCCGTTCCCGTGGGCGAATCCGCTCCATTTTTAGATCCGCGTGTGGGGCCGAGAAAGGCGAACATTTTGAGACCTTTCCCGTCCCTTTCGCGCAACGCAAGTGAGAGTTACGCTCGTTTGAAGCTCGCCTAGGCAGACGCGGTCCCGCCTAGGCAGACGCGGTAAATGGTCTTCGAATTTTTAAAGGCACTTTGAACTGGCGGAGCGCGACGAAATTTACGCCACGGTTCGGCCGCGCCGGCGCGCATCTTGTGCAGTTATCGCGGACTCGCTGCTTGCACTGTAGCCGGAGCAGCACGTGATTGACCAGGCTCGCAAGGGGCCGCCTTTTCTAATCTTCGCGGCCGTTCCCGTGGGCGAATCCGCTCCATTTTTAGATCCGCGTGTGGGGCCGAGAAAGGCGAACATTTTGAGACCTTTCCCGTCCCTTTCGCGCAACGCAAGTGAGAGTTACGCTCGTTTGAAGCTCGCCTAGGCAGACGCGGTCCCGCCTAGGCAGACGCGGTAAATGGTCTTCGAATTTTTAAAGGCACTTTGAACTGGCGGAGCGCGACGAAATTTACGCCACGGTTCGGCCGCGCCGGCGCGCATCTTGTGCAGTTATCGCGGACTCGCTGCTTGCACTGTAGCCGGAGCAGCACGTGATTGACCAGGCTCGCAAGGGGCCGCCTTTTCTAATCTTCGCGGCCGTTCCCGTGGGCGAATCCGCTCCATTTTTAGATCCGCGTGTGGGGCCGAGAAAGGCGAACATTTTGAGACCTTTCCCGTCCCTTTCGCGCAACGCAAGTGAGAGTTACGCTCGTTTGAAGCTCGCCTAGGCAGACGCGGTCCCGCCTAGGCAGACGCGGTTGCCTCCCCGGCGGACGCGGTAAATGGTCTTCGAATTTTTAAAGGCACTTTGAACTGGCGGAGCGCGACGAAATTTACGCCACGGTTCGGCCGCGCCGGCGCGCATCTTGTGCAGTTATCGCGGACTCGCTGCTTGCACTGTAGCCGGAGCAGCAGGTGATTGACCAGGCTCGCAAGGGGCCGCCTTTTCTAATCTTCGCGGCCGTTCCCGTGGGCGAATCCGCTCCATTTTTAGATCCGCGTGTGGGGCTGAGAAAGGCGAACATTTTGAGGCCTTTCCCGTCCCTTTCGCGCAACGCAAGTGAGAGTTACGCTCGTTTGAAGCTCGCCTAGGCAGACGCGGTCCCGCCTAGGCAGACGCGGTTGCCTCCCCGGCGGACGCGGTAAATGGTCTTCGAGTTTTTAAAGGCACTTTGAACTGGCGGAGCGCGACCAAATTTACGCCACGGTTCGGCCGCGCCGGCGCGCATCTTGTGCTGTCATCGCGGACTCGCTGCTTGCACTGTAGCCGGAGCAGCGGGTGATTGACCAGGCTCGCAAGGGGCCGCCTTTTCTAATCTTCGCGGCCGCTGCCGTGGGCGAATCCGCTCCATTTTTAGTTCCGCGCGTTGGGCTGAGAAAGGCGAACATTTTGAGACCTTTCTCGTCCCTTTCGCGCAACGCAAGTGAGAGTTACGCTCGTTTGAAGCTCGCCTAGGCAGACGCGGTCCCGCCTAGGCAGACGCGGTTGCCTCCCCGGCGGACGCGGTAAACGGTCTTCGAATTTTTAAAGGCACTTTGAACTGGCGGAGCGCGACGAAATTTACGCCACGGTTCGGCCGCGCCGGCGCGCATCTTGTGCAGTCATCGCCGACTCGCTGCTTCCACTGCAGCCGGAGCAGCGGGCGATTGACCAGGCTCGCAAGGGGCCGCCTTTTCTAATCTTCGCGGCTGTTCCCGTGGGCGCAGCCGCTCAATTTTTAGTTCCGCGTGTTGGGCTGAGAGAGGCGAATATTTTGAGACCTTTCCCGTCCCTTTCGCGCAACGCAAGTGAGAGTTACGCTCGTTTGAAGCTCGCCTAGGCAGACGCGGTCCCGCCTAGGCAGACGCGGTTGCCTCCCCGGCGGACGCGGTAAACGGTCTTCGAGTTTTTAAAGGCACTTTGAACTGGCGGAGCGCGACCAAATTTACGCCACGGTTCGGCCGCGCCGGCGCGCATCTTGTGCAGTCATCGCCGACCCGCTGCTTGCACTGTAGCCGGAGCAGCGGGCGATTGAGCAGTCTCGCAAGGGGCCGCCTTTTCTAATCTTCGCGGCCGTTCCCGTGGGCGAATCCGCTCCATTTTTAGATCCGCGTGTGGGGCTGAGAAAGGCGAACATTTTGAGACCTTTCCCGTCCCTTTCGCCCAACGCAAGTGAGAGTTACGCTCGTTTGAAGCTCGCCTAGGCAGACGCGGTTGCCTCCCCGGCGGACGCGGTAAATGGTCTTCGAGTTTTTAAAGGCACTTTGAACTGGCGGAGCGCGACCAAATTTACGCCACGGTTCGGCCGCGCCGGCGCGCATCTTGTGCTGTCATCGCGGACTCGCTGCTTGCACTGTAGCCGGAGCAGCGGGCGATTGACCAGTATCGCAAGGGGCCGCCTTTTCTAATCTTCGCGGCCGTTCCCGTGGGCGAATCCGCTCCATTTTTAGTTCCGCGCGTTGGGCTGAGAAAGGCGAACATTTTGAGACCTTTCCCGTCCGTTTCGCGCAACGCAAGTGAGAGTTACGCTCGTTTGAAGCTCGCCTAGGCAGACGCGGTCCCGCCTAGGCAGACGCGGTTGCCTCCCCGGCGGACGCGGTAAACGGTCTTCGAATTTTTAAAGGCACTTTGAACTGGCGGAGCGCGACGAAATTTACGCCACGGTTCGGCCGCGCCGGCGCGCATCTTGTGCAGTCATCGCCGACCCGCTGCGTCCACTGCAGCCGGAGCAGCGGGCGATTGACCAGTATCGCAAGGGGCCGCCTTTTCGAATTCTCGCGGCCGTTGCCTTGAGCGCAGCCGCTCAATTTCTAGTTGCGCGCGTTGGGCTGAGAAAGGCGAACATTTTGAGACCTTTCCCGTCCGTTTCGCGCAACGCAAGTGAGAGTTGCGCTCGTTTGAAGCTCGCCTAGGCAGACGCGGTCCCGCCTAGGCAGACGCGGTAAATTGTCTTCGAATTTTTAAAGGCACTTTGAACTGGCGGAGCGCGACGAAATTTACGCCACGGTTCGGCCGCGCCGGCGCGCATCTTGTGCAGTTATCGCGGACTCGCTGCTTGCACTGTAGCCGGAGCAGCAGGTGATTGACCAGGCTCGCAAGGGGCCGCCTTTTCTAATCTTCGCGGCCGTTCCCGTGGACGAATCCGCTCCATTTTTAGATCCGCGTGTGGGGCTGAGAAAGGCGAGCATTTTGAGACCTTTCTCGTCCCTTTCGCGCAACGCAAGTGAGAGTTACGCTCGTTTGAAGCTCGCCTAGGCAGACGCGGTCCCGCCTAGGCAGACGCGGTTGCCTCCCCGGCGGACGCGGTAAACGGTTTTCGAATATTTAAAGGCACTTTCACCTGGCGGAACGAGACGAAATTTACGCCACGTGTCGGCCGCGCTGCCGCCCATCTTGTGCAGTCCTCCTCGACCCGCTGCTTCCACTGTAGCCGGAGCAGCGGGTGATTGACCAGGTTCGCAAGGGGCCGCCTTTTCGAATGTTCACGGCCGTTCCCGTGGGCGCAGCCGCTCAATTTTTAGTTCCGCGTGTGGGGCTGAGAAAGGCGAATATTTTGAGACCTTTCCCGTCCCTTTCGCGCAACGGAAGGCAGAGTTACGTTCGTTTGAAGCCCGCTCCGGTAGACGCGCTTATGACCCGCGGGGGTCTGGGTACTTATCGCTGCATATATAAGGGGGCATACCGCCTAGGCAGACGCGAAACAGTAAAGCGTCCGCTTTGTCAGCAAAGTCCGAAACGGACCTCTCGACGCCCGGGAGGTGAATTCGGGCTTTAGGCGGCCTCGGCAGATGTGATTTTCATGAGTTTGTGCATTATTTATGCGAGTTTTGCGGCGAACGCGCCTCGAGTACGGCGGCTCGCCCGACGGCTATGTCCACGAGTACGGCTCGTGCGGGGCGCCGCGGAAGCGCGGTTGTGCGATGCCGCAGCAAAGCGCGCACGATTTGAGTGGCTTTTGCGGCGAACGCTCCTCGAGTACGGCGGTTCGCCCGATGACAATGTCCACGAGTACGGCTCGTGCGGGGCGCCGCGGAAGTGCTTTTTTGCGATGCCGCAGCAAAGCGCGCTCGATTTGAGGGGCTCTTGCCGCCAACGCGCCTCGAGTACGGCGGTTGGCCCGATGACAATGTCCACGAGTACGGCTCGTGCGGGGCGCCGGGGAAGCGCTTTTGTGCGATGCCGCAGGAAAGCGCGCACGTTTTGAGCGGCTCTTGCGGCGAACGCGCCTCGAGTACGGCGGTTCGCCCGACGGCTATGTCCACGAGTACGGCTCGTGCGGGGCGCCGGGGCAGCGCTTTCGTGCGATGCCGCAGGAAAGCGTGCACGATTTGAGCGGCTCTTGCGGCGAACGCGCCTCGAGTACGGCGGTTCGCCCGATGACCATGTCCACGAGTACGGCTCGTGCGGGGCGCCGGGGCAGCGCTTTCGTGCGATGCCGCAGGAAAGCGCGCACGATTTGAGCGGCTCTTGCGGCGAACGCGCCTCGAGTACGGCGGTTCGCCCGATGACCATGTCCACGAGTACGGCTCGTGCGGGGCGCCGGGGCAGCGCTTTCGTGCGATGCCGCAGGAAAGCGCGCACGATTTGAGCGGCTCTTGCGGCGAACGCGCCTCGAGTACGGCGCTTCGCCCGACGGCTATGTCCACGAGTACGGCTCGTGCGGGGCGCCGGGGATGCGCTTTTGTGCGATGCCGCAGCAAAGCGCGCACGATTTGTGGGGGTCTTGCCGCCAACGCGCCTCGAGTACGGCGGTTCGCCCGATGACAATGTCCACGAGTACGGCTCGTGCGGGGCGCCGGGGCAGCGCTTTCGTGCGATGCCGCAGGAAAGCGCGCACGATTTGAGCGGCTCTTGCGGCGAACGCGCCTCGAGTACGGCGGTTCGCCCGACGGCTATGTCCACGAGTACGGCTCGTGCGGGGCGCCGCGGAAGCGCGGCGTTGTGATGCCGCGGCAAAGCGCGCACGATTTGTGCGGCCCTTGCGGCGAAAGTGGCACGAGTACGGCGATTTACTCACCCACGGAGGTCTGGGTACTTATCGCTGCTATTATATGGGGGTCCCAGTGGAGCAGTCGGCGGCGCGCGCCCGCGTGTGCGCGCCGTGACCGGGTCTGATATGCGGCCTCGTGCCCAGCGTGTCCCCGTCCCTCGGACCCCACGGCATTCGTCTGCAGCCTCATCCGCGTCTGCGATAGGGGCTGGTTGTCGGACGACGCTGTTTCCACGTTTTACGAGGTGTGTTCCGTGCTACCCGGACTCGATTCCGTGCGAGCGCGCCGAAGACGCGGGCGTGTCCCGTCGTCTGGCGGCTTGGCCGTCTCGGCTACGCAGCAAGCGCCGTCCAGTTGCCTAATGCTGCGGCCCTAGAGGCCGATGTGCGCACTGGTGGGCGCGTTACAAATGCTTTGCCTAAAGGCACACGTGCTCTCTTGCCGCGTGGCGATTGCCGTACCTACGGGTCGGATGCCGCAGCGAGCTCGAACGATGCACGGGCAGCGCAAGCTGCCGCGAAAAAGATGCGTCGCGCGCTGGGGGTTTATGGCGGCCCTATCGGCGGCGACGAGGCACCCTTCTGGGGCGAAAAGGGAATGCCTATGCATCATACCTGGTTGATCCTGCCAGTAATCATATGCTTGTCTCAAAGATTAAGCCATGCATGTCTAAGTACATGCCGAAATAAGGCGAAACCGCGAATGGCTCATTAAATCAGTTATGGTTCCTTAGATCGTTTCTTTCTACTTGGACAACTGTGGCAATTCTAGAGCTAATACATGCATTGAGCCTGAAGGCCTTTGGCTGACGGGCGCTTTTATTAGACCAAGACCCATCGGGCTCTGCCCGTACTCTGTGGTGACTCTGGATAACTTTGTGCTGATCGCATGGCCATGAGCCGGCGACGTTTCTTTCAAGTGTCTGCCTTATCAACTTTCGATGGTAGGTTACTTGCCTACCATGGTTGTTACGGGTAACGGAGAATCAGGGTTCGATTCCGGAGAGGGAGCCTGAGAAACGGCTACCACATCCAAGGAAGGCAGCAGGCGCGCAAATTACCCACTCCCGGCACGGGGAGGTAGTGACGAAAAATAACAATACGGGACTCTTTTGAGGCCCCGTAATTGAAATGAGTACACTCTAAATCCTTTAACGAGGATCAATTGGAGGGCAAGTCTGGTGCCAGCAGCCGCGGTAATTCCAGCTCCAATAGCGTATACTAAAGCTGCTGCGGTTAAAAAGCTCGTAGTTGGATCTCAGTTCCAGACGAGTAGTGCATCTACCCGATGCGACGGCTCGGACTGAACATCATGCCGGTCCTCTCTTGGTGCCCTTCATTGGTGCGTCTCGAGGTGGCCTGCGCTTTTACTTTGAAAAAATTAGAGTGCTCAACGCAGGCGAGTCGCCTGAATAAACTTGCATGGAATAATAGAACAAGACCCCGTTTCTGTTCTGTTGGTTTTTGGAATACGGGGTAATGATTAAGAGGGACAGACGGGGGCATTCGTATTGCGGCGCTAGAGGTGAAATTCTTGGACCGTCGCAAGACGAACTACTGCGAAAGCATTTGCCAAGAATGTTTTCTTTGATCAAGAACGAAAGTCAGAGGTTCGAAGGCGATCAGATACCGCCCTAGTTCTGACCATAAACGATGCCAACCAGCGATCCGCCTGAGTTACTCAAATGACTCGGCGGGCAGCTTCCGGGAAACCAAAGTATTTGGGTTCCGGGGGAAGTATGGTTGCAAAGCTGAAACTTAAAGGAATTGACGGAAGGGCACCACCAGGAGTGGAGCCTGCGGCTTAATTTGACTCAACACGGGAAAACTTACCCGGCCCGGACACTGGGAGGATTGACAGATTGAGAGCTCTTTCTTGATTCGGTGGATGGTGGTGCATGGCCGTTCTTAGTTGGTGGAGCGATTTGTCTGGTTAATTCCGATAACGAACGAGACTCTAGCCTATTAAATAGGTGCGGGGTTCCCAGCACCTTACAACCTTCTTAGAGGGACAAGCGGCTCCTAGCCGCACGAAACAGAGCAATAACAGGTCTGTGATGCCCTTAGATGTCCGGGGCCGCACGCGCGCTACACTGAAGGAAGCAGCGTGTCTTTATCCCTGTCTGAAAAGACTGGGTAACCCGTGGAACTTCTTTCGTGATTGGGATAGGGGCTTGCAATTGTTCCCCTTGAACGAGGAATTCCCAGTAAGCGCGAGTCATAAGCTCGCGTTGATTACGTCCCTGCCCTTTGTACACACCGCCCGTCGCTACTACCGATTGAATGATTTAGTGAGGTCTTCGGACCGATGTCCGGCGCGGCCTTTCGGTTGCGCCGGTCTGTTGGAAAGATGACCAAACTTGATCATTTAGAGGAAGTAAAAGTCGTAACAAGGTTTCCGTAGGTGAACCTGCGGAAGGATCATTACCGGATTGTGCTTGTCACACCCGGCGCCGCCCCCACTTATAAGCGGGGGAAGGCCTCAACCGCGGAGTTGCGAGATTCTGAAGCCGCTTCTCTGCACAAACTGTTGCGCCCAGCGGAGCTCCGTCACCAAGGGAAAGTCGGACGGGCTGTATCCGCAGGTTTGAACGGCGTAACGCACCACTCATGGTGGGCTTTCGGTTGTCGACAACCGTCGAAGAGGCGCAAACAGAGCCGGTAGGCAGGCCGAGGGAAAGGCCTGCCCGCTGCCAAGGGAACGGCGGCGGCTGCTGCGAAGTACGAAAGGAAACGCTGCTCGCTGGCTTTGTCGTGTTGCGACCACGAGTCGGTAGGCGGGCCGAGGGAAAGGCCTGCCCGCTGCCAAGGGAACGGCGGCGGCTGCTGCGAAGTACGAAAGGAAACGCTGCTCGCTGGCTTTGTCGTGTTGCGACCACGAGTCGGTAGGCGGGCCGAGGGAAAGGCCTGCCCGCTGCCAAGGGAACGGCGGCGGCTGCTGCGAAGTACGAAAGGAAACGCTGCTCGCTGGCTTTGTCGTGTTGCGACCACGAGTCGGTAGGCGGGCCGAGGGAAAGGCCTGCCCGCTGCCAAGGGAACGGCGGCGGCTGCTGCGAAGTACGAGAGGAACCGCGGCTCGCTGGCTTTGTCGTGTTGCGACCACCAGTCGGTAGGCGGGCCGAGGGAAAGGCCTGCCCGCTGCCAAGGGAACGGCGGCGGCTGCTGCGAAGTACGAGAGGAACCGCGGCTCGCTGGCTGGGAAACTGCGCTTCTGCGCGACGCGCACGCGGCGGGACGCGCGCGGCCCAGGGAACGGCCGCGCGCGAAAGGTCTCGCACTGCGGGCGCGGAGTCTGACGCCGCGCCGACGGCGCGAAAGGAGGCACCGGGACCGAAAAGGACGAGGGATTATAATCCCGCACTTTGAACGCATTCGCGGCAGCCGGGTTCTCTTGCTGCTTCGTCCTTCCCAGCCTTCGAGTAGTCTGTCGGTGCGCTACCGAAACGCCGTCCATGGCACTGTGGCCGGTGGGCTCCTATTGCGGGAGTAGACTGATGAACGTCCGCTTTGCGGCTTGTTCCAAGTACGCGCTGCGTAGCCACGGCTAGGCGGTGCCTGTCTCCTTGCGAAGCAATGATGTGGCGAAATGGTCGAGTAGGGAGCAGCACGA
>NW_028317663.1:40000-41812 GCF_055824585.1 Amblyomma mixtum
GGTCGCTTTATTCGGACTTTGCCGTTCGGGCGCGTCTGCCCCGGTAGACGGGGTCGCTTTATTCGGACTTTGCCGTTCGGGCGCGTCTGGCCCGGTAGACGGGGTCGCTTTATTCGGACTTTGCCGTTCGGGCGCGTCTGCCCCGGTAGACGGGGTTGCCTCTTTCGGACTTTGCCGTTCCGGCGCGTCTGCCCCGGTAGACGGGGTCGCCTCTTTCGGACTTTGCCGTTCGGGCGCGTCTGCCCGGTAGACGGGGTCGCCTCTTTCGGACTTTGCCGTTCGGGCGCGTCTGGCCCGGTAGACGGGGTCGCTTTATTCGGACTTTGCCGTTCGGGCGCGTCTGCCCCGGTAGACGGGGTCGCTTTATTCGGACTTTGCCGTTCGGGCGCGTCTGCCCCGGTAGACGGGGTTGCCTCTTTCGGACTTTGCCGTTCCGGCGCGTCTGCCCCGGTAGACGGGGTCGCTTTATTCGGACTTTGCCGTTCGGGCGCGTCTGCCCCGGTAGACGGGGTCGCTTTATTCGGACTTTGCCGTTCGGGCGCGTCTGCCCCGGTAGACGGGGTCGCCTCTTTCGGACTTTGCCGTTCGGGCGCGTCTGCCCCGGTAGACGGGGTCGCCTCTTTCGGACTTTGCCGTTCGGGCGCGTCTGGCCCGGTAGACGGGGTCGCTTTATTCGGACTTTGCCGTTCGGGCGCGTCTGCCCCGGTAGACGGGGTTGCCTCTTTCGGACTTTGCCGTTCCGGCGCGTCTGCCCCGGTAGACGGGGTTGCCTCTTTCGGACTTTGCCGTTCCGGCGCGTCTGCCCCGGTAGACGGGGTCGCTTTATTCGGACTTTGCCGTTCGGGCGCGTCTGCCCCGGTAGACGGGGTCGCTTTATTCGGACTTTGCCGTTCGGGCGCGTCTGCCCCGGTAGACGGGGTCGCCTCTTCGGACTTTGCCGTTCGGGCGCGTCTGCCCCGGTAGACGGGTCGCCTCTTTCGGACTTTGCCGTTCGGGCGCGTCTGGCCCGGTAGACGGGGTCGCTTTATTCGGACTTTGCCGTTCGGGGCGCGTCTGCCCCGGTAGACGGGGTTGCCTCTTTCGGACTTTGCCGTTCCGGCGCGTCTGCCCCGGTAGACGGGGTCGCTTTATTCGGACTTTGCCGTTCGGGCGCGTCTGCCCCGTAGACGGGGTCGCTTTATTCGGACTTTGCCGTTCGGGCGCGTCTGGCCCGGTAGACGGGGTCGCTTATTCGGACTTTGCCGTTCGGGCGCGTCTGCCCCGGTAGACGGGGTTGCCTCTTTCGGACTTTGCCGTTCCGGCGCGTCTGCCCCGGTAGACGGGGTCGCTTTATTCGGACTTTGCCGTTCGGGCGCGTCTGGCCCGGTAGACGGGGTCGCTTTATTCGGACTTTGCCGTTCGGGCGCGTCTGCCCCGGTAGACGGGGTCGCCTCTTTCGGACTTTGCCGTTCGGGCGCGTCTGCCCCGGTAGACGGGGTCGCCTCTTTCGGACTTTGCCGTTCGGGCGCGTCTGGCCCGGTAGACGGGGTCGCTTTATTCGGACTTTGCCGTTCCGGCGCGTCTGCCCCGGTAGACGGGGTCGCTTTATTCGGACTTTGCCGTTCGGGCGCGTCTGCCCGGTAGACGGGGTCGCTTTATTCGGACTTTGCCGTTCGGGCGCGTCTGGCCCGGTAGACGGGGTCGCTTTATTCGGACTTTGCCGTTCGGGCGCGTCTTGCCCCGGTAGACGGGGTTGCCTCTTTCGGACTTTGCCGTTCGGCGCGTCTGCCCCGGTAGACGGGGGTCGCTTTATTCGGACTTTGCCGTTCGGGC
>NW_028317664.1:0-41713 GCF_055824585.1 Amblyomma mixtum
CAGTTCGGTTTTCGAAGCTTTGTTAAATAAGACGAAACGGGAAGCAAAAATAATAATTTGATTGTCGCAGAGCCTCTAAAGAAAGTAAAGCCAGCGGTCATTCCCTATCATCATAAAGTCGTGCATAATTTTAAGCGTGTGACCAACGAGTCCTATGTACCTGGAGTGTTCTCGACCCCTAAGAAACTCTCTGCACTGAGTGCTTTGCTATCAAGAGATAACGCCAACTACTCAGCCTGCAAGAATAAACATGGTAACCAATTTGTTAAAGGTGCACTGAAGAGGATTCTGAACTTGTGTTTTTGCCGCGGGAACTCGATCTACACGTTCCTAGTATTCTTAGAAACTGCGACTTATTGCCCCGCGTGGCTGATTTTCCTAATTAAATCGAATTAACGTCCGGCTCCCGCCTTTATTTTTTTAATTCTCCCTCGTACGGTGGGCAGAGTCGACGAACGCATGGAATGCCTTTCAGCCAGCTCTGTGGAGGCTTTGCTTTCACTTTATTTTGTTTTTTAGGTTTCCATGAATAAATAGTTTCATTCTCAGATAATATAGCCGCAAAATAAGCTCGCAGAAATAAAAATACGCGCGGACTTTTTGCTTCTACGGGCTACTACGTATTACTCCGCCGATGGCAGAGCGGCAGGCCTCCACGGAACTGGCTGAAAGGCACTCCACGCGTTGTTCGACTCCGCCCACCGTACGAGGGAGAATTCAAAAAACAAAGGCGGGAGTCAGGCGTTAATTCGATTTGATTAGGGACATCAGCCACACAGGGCAATAAATCGAAGTTTCTAAGAAAGCTCGGAACGTGTAGACCGAGTTCCCGCCGCAAAAACACAAGTTCAGATTCCTCTTCAGTGCACCTTTAAGTGTGAAAAGAGGATAGTGAACAAGATTCCTTTAAAATGCGGGAAGGTGTACATTGGGCAATTGAGCCGCTGCAATAATGAGCACCTAAAGGAACAAAATTTATTACTGCGCAACGGTACTGGTTCCCATCTGCCGGAGTACATTAAAGACTTCTTAAAAGAAGAAAATTGTGAACTGAGAGCCAGTAAAAAAACGTGCGATATGTGGTTCCAAATCATTATAGTATCTTATGCAGCAGCATTGATACGCTCGCGAGGGAGCTCGTGGAGGGGTATCATATCAGGAAGTGTGGGAGCGCATCCCAGTCAACCACGGATATCCGTGGTAGGGCCGAGTAAGGTCCGAATCTCCAGTGCCAGGCTGGGATGTCCATAGGGCATGCCTACGTATGTCCATAATCGGATATACGCATCGGAGATTCTATGCATGTCCGAGGGACGTTCGTTATCGGATGGCTGGCGGACATCCGCCGGCGGACGTCCGAGGAGTATCCGTAATCATCCCTTTTAGGACGTGAGCTTACATGCATATATATTTTGTTTTCCCTCAGACAAACATTTTAAAACAAATTCTATTTTCCAAATGACAAAATTCACACAGTCACATTTCTACCACAAACTAGTTTAATATTCAGATTGATTAAGATCACTCAACTATGGTGTTGATATAAAAGAACCAGAATTAAACTAATGGCTTGGCTTTCTGGCGCCAGTGCTCAAAATTTACGCCATTTTATCCTGCAGCACTCCTTCGAGGTAACCGAGGCATGCAGCCATGCATGCAGCCTTTCATGAAAACAAAACTGACTAAACTCCTACCAGGAGCCGCGGCAGAGCGATAGGCCTGAAAGTCGATCCAATCCGATCCATCAGTCAATAGTTGTGGCGCGATCGTCTCGTTGAGTCGGTTTTCGCCGCGTGGTGGTCCTTTAGACCTTTACTTTTGCTGCAATGTGCGGTTTGTTCGCTCTGTGGTTGCTTGGCGGTGCTACAAATGTAATGTGTCACCTACGCGCTCGAAAAGACCTTCGTTTGCTTCTGAAGCTCTCGTGAAAAAGCTCCAGTGTCGTATTGAACCTGATCCCTTGCCGAGAAATGCTTTGTTGCTTTGGATGAAAGAAGCGGCCATGGTGTTACCACTTGCGAGGTAAGTAACTGTGCTTGAAAATTACCTTCAGGATGTTGCTGTGGGATGAGTAAAGCGCATTACCGCAGTTGTACTCTGTTGCGCAACTTGTTTGCCACGGAGTGGAAATTACAAGCACTATGCATTAGCTGCCGCAAATGTGTTTCTCGTGTTTGTGAAGAAAAGTTGAGACAGTGTGTAGTTGCATGGTGTGAATCTTAAGGCAATTGCGCGTAGGTTCATAACTGCGATAAAATAGAACGCACGAAAAGCATAGTGCCAGGACGGTGTTAGTTTTTCAGTGCTTCGCGATTGAGTTTTTCTTACTTTTTTCTTGCCTTTACAGTGTGGATGTGGCCCGGCTACCGAGTGTATTGGTGCCTACATTAATTATGCCAAGCCATGGAAAGCACAGGTAGGTTGAAAATGCCATATAAAAGTTGTGCATACTTCCACACCTTATCAATTTGTTCATTAGGCTTGCCAAATGGAAGTCTCCTACCCGCACTCCAACCATCCACTACACAGTACTTTGCACTGTGAAGTAGCATTGTTTAGGACAGCTTAACTTTTGTGTTAAATTTGCGAGCTTCAGTCACACATTTTTCACTTCCCAATGACTGAGTGCAATGAGCTCTTGCAGTGCTTTGGTATAACTTTGCCAAACATGCTATGCCCACAGGACTCAATGCTGAGCCAGATAGCAGGACCATATATGGCACCCCTAGAGCCACATGTTCCTGGATTGTGACCAGACCTCTCTTCCTTACTCCTGTGCAGCTGTGGATCATCACATATGCTGTCAGTGCCCTGATGCGTTATTCATCAGTGAACCCTTTGGGCATTGTAGTTTCGACAGAGATTGTGTTTTGCTGCATCGTTGACAACGTGCGGTATAAGTTGCTCTCTCATACTTTATTTTCTTGTCCTTACAGTGTGGATGTGACTCACCTAAGCTAGCAGCTATATAGTACCTGCAGCGTACAGCAGCAACCTTCAGGTAAGTTTGAACTACAGTGCAAGTTTGGCCTTGTCATATAATGGATACTTTCCTTCTGTTTGCTCTGTGCAGCGGAGGGTATCTAGCTATACTGCAGTGTACTTGTACAGTAATGGATAAAAATTTGTGGGATGAGAGTTCTTTGTAAAATATTTTCTCTGTGCTGTTAGCCAGAGCAATTTAATCAAAAGCCTAGAATCATTAGGGGACATGGGTACTCGATGTTATTGAACAAATTTCAGCTGACTGCCTGGCGAGGCAATGCAAAAATAAATATTTTCAAAAAATGGACATCCAGCAAACTTTTCTCTATGAGTGTACCTTGTGCACAACCTAAGTCATTAGCTAGCTTTCAACGGTGTGGTAAGGATCCCTACTCATACACTTGAATTTTTTTGACCATCAGTATGGAAGTGACTGCCTGTGGGAGTAGCTGTGGTGTCTTGCAATGTAAATGCGTTTTTCATGAAGTGGTGCAAAGCTCTGCAGTGGGGCATTTGTTTTTGCAGTTTTTTTGGAAAAGCAAAATATTTTGTATTGAAAGAAATATTCTCACCTCTGTTGCTTACAACTTACTAGTTTTTCAAGGTGTAAACATGCTTTCGGAGCTTCGGATGACTAATTTACTTGGCACGGTGGAGTTACTGCATAAAACTGAATGGTGTCTGTCAAATTTGCTTGCTTTAATGACATGTTCTGAACTTAGTGTTTACTGTTTTCTGCAGAAGACGTCCCCGGCTTGGCTACAAATTCATCATGGTCTGTACAGTATCCTTCCTGCTGCGTTAACTACATGTATGGCCAGCTTGATGAATTCCTTGTGAAGACTGAAGACGGCACTTATGTCATAATAAAATCATCCCGACTTTGATATACTTTGCCTTTTTGGTCAATTGCTTTACAGATTCATGCAATTACGTGCAGCAAGGTGTACGTCCGATTTCAGACACTGCGGGCTTTTAGTAAGCCCAGTGGCCCTGCGAGGTGCACTGATTGGTGGTTGTAGTTCTGGCTTGCCTCATAATGGTGTTGAATGCATTACCTGCAAATATCCTCAAAAGATCCGCCGGCGGATATCCGAGATGGATATCTGTCGGCAGTCTAAATAATTATATTTGTACCTCCGTCGGAGGTCCGTGCGAGAGCCGTTGGACGTCGGTGGATCTCCTACGGATATCCGTATATCCAGTAAAGGACATACTTCGGACGTCCGATGAATGTATACTGGTTGATTGGGATGCGTCAGCACGCCGTCTGTAACAATTAATGACAAGGATGTCGTGTTTCTGAATATGTTAGAAAGGAGATGGTACACCTGTGCCCTTTCTTGGTTTTTAGTTTTTGAACTGTTGCCCTCGCACGTGCTGAGCCTGTTCAACTCTCCCCCCTTTAGGGGTGTATACTTCCACTGCGTTTTTCCGATTAAAATTAGTTTCAAGTAGCGCTCTGTCCTGTCTCTCTTGTCTTCACGAGTCGTCTTTTTGAGCACTAAAAGAGCTTTGAGAAAAATAGGCGACAGTGCGCTGAGCCGAACAATGATTATTGTGTGCGTTTGAGCGCGTGACGGTGTAGCTGTGCGATGTCAAAGACCTGTTCGCAAACTCTTGCAAACGATATTGAAGTTTTACAACGATGCAACAATTGCTAACGGAATAATCGCAAGACTAACACCACCTGTAGATTACAATCATTCAACTAACTCCCGCTTGGGCGCAACGACCGACAGCTATTTGACGCGTTTGGTGGCACCTTAACACAGTGTGTGAAAACTAGTAGCGAGGAAGTGTACACGAAGGTGGAAGCATTGGTTGCGCGTATGGCGGGGTTACTTCATACTAGTAAGCTTACCCGTCCCTCCACGAAAACGAAGAAAGCAGCGCAAGACGCATGTGTCTGACCCTGTACTCAGTTTATTACATGTAGCATTGACTGTGATCGTGCTCCTTAGCTTGTCGTACAAGGCACTGATAAAGTCAGACGACGTGGAATTGAATCTGGCTAGTGCAGGTATATTGCTGCGTTAAAATGCAACAAACGGTACTTCCACTGAAAACACAGCTTTATAAGGTAGAAGCAGTAAAAAATTGGAAGTGGCTTAGCTCAGCTAGGACAGGATAGACTTAGCGAAAGCAGTTTCGTCTACTGACATTTCTCTAGTGACACGCCGTCGTTTTCATTCAGCAGCTTGGCGGCGTCTATTCGCTAGAGGTTCCTCTCGTGCTTCACGTGTTTCGCCCATCTGCTTACCATTTCTTGCCTCGTTTTCATCCTGTCGGCGGGTCTTGTACCATGCTACGACTTCTGCATCGGAAGACTCAATTTCACGCAGTCTGTACTGCTGCCGTGACGAGCAGGGCCACTCTCTTCTTCCATGGCGCGCGTCTAAGGAGCGAGAGCCTCTCATCCGGCTTATATCCCAGCTGCGCGGCGCGACTCTGCGCAAGTGCAGTGCGGCGCAGCAGCTGCGGCGCCATGGTTGCAATGGTCATGTTGCTTTGGTAATGGCTCATGCGCAGTAGTGGCCTATGGCAGGCATCACGTAATGCGCTTCTGCTAGCCTAGTGTAGCTCTCGCTACAAAATTAGTGAACGTTTACTTCACCACGGCTTATTTGAACGTGAGTTCTTCGCGCTAAGGACGCGACCATATTGTCCACTGCAACATCAACGTGCAGAACAAGTTCCCGGATATAATCTGACTGTTACCGTGAGCCTGTGGACAAAACTGCACGGAAGGCATTCTGTGGGCATTGAAATATTCAGTCACGGTATTCCGCGCTGGGAAGTATAGCAGTTTCGCCACACTTCCCGGGAAATTTACTGCAACCGCACCCACTTCTTAAGGCACACATCCCAGCTAAACCACTTCGCCACTGGACAATAGAAGGGAGACGCTCAAAAGGAAGCGCCCCACAGGGCACATGTGGCTTCAGGCTGAGTCGTGCCTTGGCACAGTTCCCCTTCTAAGCTGGTCGGAAATTTTGCGAAGTAACTTATGACATATATTTCTTGCGCGGATATATATCGTGCAGCTGAATTTTAACAATACTCGTTTGGAGTGCTAGAAAATTAGCATATAATCGAGAACCGTCCGTTTTGAGATTGAAGAGGGGTTATGAAAGATCAATTTCGTTCCCAGCGACATGAAAGAGAATATTTCTGTGTTCATCGCTGACATAGCTTTTCTGGAATAAAAAATAAGCAACAATAACACTCAGAAAAGAAAGCAACGATGACGTCAATGTCATACAAGAAAACAATCCCACAGCTGGAAATCGCTGCTATTACCACTCATTCGTTTTCATCGCAGGTTGTTACAGCAATTTTGAATACAACAAATATCTCTTCTTCGTTTTATGGATCACGGAATAGTTCACTAAAATTTTATGTGGAAAAGAGTGATAACCAAATAACATTATTCTTTTCTGCTCAAATGGGGTATGGCTGTAGAACCTTGTAATCTTCTATGCATATGAAAAAGAAACAACAAATGCGAGACATTCTTAACCATTCTTGTAATGCGTTAAATACTTTGGTGATTACTCAAGGTGGTACTAAGCTATACCTTTGGATCGGAGAGCGAAAATGTTCATAATTTAAATTATGCTGGCGCAAAATTTCACATATGTTTTGAAATGCTTCAGCTTCACTTTTTCAAAGAAGTGCTTCAAAGTAGCGTACCTAAACAACACTCCTGCAGCTTGTGAAAGACCGGTTAAAGTAGCTGGTTGAGTTTCAAAGCTCACAATCATTAGAAGGTAAAGAACATCCGAGCCGCTGCAAAGCGTGAAAACCTTCATTTCTTTTGTTTCGAAAACAGGAGTGTTAATGTTGCTGAGTGAATACATCTAACTGGCCGGAAAGCAGAACTACTGTTGTCCGCTCTGTTCCGATCTAATCTATTGATGAACATTTCGAAAGTACGAAATCACAAGAAAAAATGAATTAAAACTCAGTTTCCTTCTTGACTGGAATATTATAAGGTTTTTACATGCAGAAGTGTATAAAAAAAACATCATTTTTGAAATTTCTGGTCGATTGTACTCTTCATTTTGATTATTTCCCGATAGAAGTGTTGCGCTTTCCATCTATGATAAGCTCAGTCGATACTGCATGATCATGCAAAATCTTGCACGAGTGCCAACAGCGCTAGTATACAACAGCTGTATCTTGTTCGAATGAAATACGTGGTTCGAATTTCTATCGCCAAGCAATGCATTCCTCTTGATCTACTGGTTTGCCATGAGAAGCTCTGAGATTTAATTGGGATTTTTTTTTATAAATCGTGCTTAGAATATATACATTGAGCATGTTTACTGGAGCGCAGGGAAGCCGACATAAAGACGGTTGAATAGGCCGCGTCGCACATTTATGTTTATGAAGAGAATACTGTAAACATTGAATTTCAGAAGGTAATTGGTTTGAGCTAACAGAAGAGTCTGTTTTAGAGGAATTTTCTTTAATGGCGAAGTGTGCAAACACCAGAGAGAAAGCTGCTTCAGTATAACTAGAAAACTCTCTGAAATACATGGAAGGAACAACTTTATGGCAATTAAATATGCCCGAAACAGAAAAAGTAAGTAGTTCAAAGCTGAAATATAGGTAACTTGTTTTGTAGAAATAAAATATTAATGCCATAAAATTTATTAGAAAAGCAACACCGAGCAGAGACACACACTAGAACAAAATTTCTCGCCGCATTTGTTCTCATGACATAAAACGTAGAGTTCAATATACTTGCAGAGACTGAGACATAAATACACGAAGTAACCGGAAATTCCTGTCATTAATGAAGCAGCTGATGATTACGCTTCTCGGTAATGTGATTTTTGACAGCAGCTGCTGGTTTACTCGAACCAGAGGCGACTGCCTACGGAACACGCAGTGCCAAATAAAGGCAGCTCTGGGTTCCGATTGGGTAGCGCGGTCACCGTTCACATAGTATTCAACATCATTGTGGTGAGCACCCCGTACGAGGAGGCTGCTGAGGAGATCCTTCGGATCACCCACCTGAAGCTAGCTGACCAAGCCCACCCGGTGAGAGCATACGTTCCGTTCTCACCGCCGCTCCTCAGAGGGGTCATACGCAGGACTTGACCCCTCGAACACTAGAGAGACCCTTATGAAAGGACTATGGGCGAGAGACCCACGGAGCAATATTCTGGACGCCCGTAGCCTAGGGTAATCAACTACTGCACTGCTTACCATAGACGCGCGGCGCCTACCAAGGCTGGTGTACTACGGAGGATATGAATATCTCTGCCACCAGTATCGACCAGCATGGCAGTTCTGCCAGCAGTGGATGCAACCAGGACAGCGTCCAGATATGTGCCCGAACCGTGAAAAGCCGGTGTGCCGTCGTTGCGTCATAGCGAACGCGCCACCTAACCATTCTTTTCTGTCAACCGAAGTGCGGGCTCTGCGGAGACCAACACGAATCTGGAATCAAGGAATGCCCCAAGAGGCTAAAGCCAGCAAAGAAATCCCAGGTATCTTCAACTGGCAACGACATAAAGAGACTGTCCCGAAAGGGTCAGCTACCAAGAATTCAGAACAACCGCTGGCTCGACTACGAGGACGAGGAATCAACAAGCCGGTGCTGTAGCTGCAGCCTCAACCATTCCAAAAGCCCATCTAGGTCCGGAACCCGAGGCCAGCTGCAGCAACAATCGCAGCAATCGCAAACATGGACACATTCCTTACGCTACTGAGGATGAAGCCGCAAACCAATCAAGACCAACCGAAACAGGTGAGCTGAGCAGAAAAAGTTATGGCCTCCGCCAGTCCTCGAACAGACCCACGAATCCCAAAGCTACAAGTGGTCATAGCAGACCGAAACGACAAACTAGCCACTCAAAACACCAAAATTGAGGCTGTCAGGGCCAAACCAAATCAAATAATTCAGGCCAATGCCGCACCCAAGCCCATAGCACCTTCACCCCACCCCGATGGTTTCGTGACGCATCAAAAGCTACAAGAAATATTGCGGGACGTAGAAGTGAAAAAAACCTCCACTGCTACCGCAGATATAACCCAACCATTTAGCCCACTTAAAACTAAAATAGATGGCATATTCTACGACCTCACGCAGGTGAATAGCATACTGAGCCAACATTCAGTCTCGATACAGGCGCCCTAGGCCCAAGCTCGCCAGAGTACTCGATCTCGCGGCCTAGATCCCCACAGTAGCGGAAGCTGTGCCAGCTCCGTAGGGAGTCACACAGGTCTGCGTGCCCACCTAGTTCCCTAGAATGGCCCAAAGGCAAAAAAGCACTGAACACATTGGAATATGGCAGTGGATCTCCAGAGGCTTCAAACGAAACCAGGGACTCTTGAAACGATACCTCTGCAAGGCCGGACATTGTCTGCCTGCAGGAGATCGGAGCCGAGAGGATACCCACGCTAACCGGTTACTAGACGATTAATCAATTTCCCATACCGTCGGTTGCAATCCTCGTCGCAAAAGACATTATAGTCATAGAGCACTATTTGCCGAAATCGGACATTCAGCACTTAGCCATAGAAGTGGTGCTCAAAAAGCGAGGACTGAAAAGCAGATTAATCATAAATGTATACAAACCACTTCGGTCAGCCACACCAATCTCCTCACAGAAGCCAGCCGAATAGCTCAAGCCAACCAGCTTATTGTGGTCGGCAGACTTCAATTCCCCCAGTTGGGAAAGGGGATGTCAGTGAAATGCAAGGAGAGGTGTAACAATCGTCTGCGGGATGCAAGCTTTCGCTTTGGACCTTCTCACAGATCTCTTATATCCGACCAGGGAAGGAAATAGTGTCACTCGCGACTCGTGCTCCGACCTCACTTTAGTCAAACACGTTAACGAGGCCACGTGGACGAAACCAGGGGAGACGTTGAGCAACGAACATTGCATAATGAGCACCTCTATAACACCACACCACAAATTAAATAAATAAATTTAAAACAAATTCTCTGTGCCCCTTGGTTTCTGTGGCTGTTGGCTTCTGTCATATTTATAACGAGCCTCTCATTCCCTTCCATTGTTTGCTTAATTGCTTAGCGAGCGCCTCTGTTCTGTCAGCCTTGACGCCATAGAAAGCATCAGAGGGTTCTCAGGCAGCTTCCACCCTCTTCGTTTGATGACGTTCTACATCACACCGGCGGTAACTCAGGACGCTCCGCGTCCGCCGCTTATGAACGTGGGTGGCGCTGATGAACACTCTCAAGGTTAGGTTACTTGTAAACATAAATAACCCCGAAAGCAGAAGAATTGACAGCCGTCGCCGTAGCTCAGAGGTAGAGCACCGGACGCGTAATTCGGAGGTCGTGGCTTCGGATCCCACCGGCGGCATGTGGTTGTTTTCTCTTCTGCTTTTCTAATCAATTAGAATTAAGCGATAACATATTCAGTAATATTCTAAATTGATCAACACAACAAATTAAATAAATAAATTTAAAACAAATCCCCTGTGCCCCTTGGTTTCTGTGGCTGTTGGCTTCTGTCATATTTATAACGAGCCTCTCAATCCCCTTCCATTGTTTGCTTAATTGCTTAGCGAGGGCCTCTGTTCTGTCAGCCTTGACGCCATAGGAAGCATCAGAGGGTTCTCACACAGCTTCCACCCTCTTCGTTTGATGACGTTCTACATCACACCGGCGGTAACTCAGGACGCTCCGCGTCCGCCGCTTATGAACGTGGGTGGCGCTGATGAACACTCTCAAGGTTAGGTTACTTGTAAACATAAATAACCCCGAAAGCAGAAGAATTGACAGCCGTCGCCGTAGCTCAGAGGTAGAGCACCGGACGCGTAATTCGGAGGTCGTGGCTTCGGATCCCACCGGCGGCATGTGGTTGTTTTCTCTCCTGCTTTTCTAATCAATTAGAATTAAGCGATAACATATTCAGTAATATTCTAAATTGATCAACACAACAAATTAAATAAATAAATTTAAAACAAATCCCCTGTGCCCCTTGGTTTCTGTGGCTGTTGGCTTCTGTCATATTTATAACGAGCCTCTCATTCCCCTTCCATTGTTTGCTTAATTGCTTAGCGAGGGCCTCTGTTCTGTCAGCCTTCACGCCATAGGAAGCATAAGAGGGTTCTCACGCAGCTTCCACCCTCTTCGTTCGATGACGTTCTACGTCACACCGGCGGTAACTAAGGACGCTCCGCGTCCGCCGCTTATGAACGTGGGTGGCGCTGATGAACACTCTCAAGGTTAGGTTACTTGTAAACATAAATAACCCCGAAAGCAGAAGAATTGACAGCCGTCGCCGTAGCTCAGAGGTAGAGCACCGGACGCGTAATTCGGAGGTCGTGGGTTTGGATCCCACCGGCGGCTTGTGGTTGTTTTTTCTTCTGCTTTTCTAATCAATTAGCATTAAGCGATAACATATTCAGTAATATTCTAAATTGGTCAACACCACAAATTAAATAAATAAATTTAAAACAAATCCCCTGTGCCCCTTGGTTTCTGTGGCTGTTGGCTTCTGTCATATTTATAACGAGCCTCTCATCCCCCTTCCACTGTTTGCTTAACACTTTATGAAAGGCATTCCCAAGATCAATCTGACAACCTGACCGGCCTCATCTGTTCCTGACTCCCAAATCGAACGTGCAATATGTGCATGAATACGGATACTGCAGTCTCGGGGGACACATTCTTGATGTGAGCCAATTATATCTAGCGCTACGAGGAGCAAGTGGCAAGGAAGGATTTTTGCGAAAGTTTTATAGTCGTCATTACCCAGTGAAATACCCATCAATAGTCCTAAACCGGCTGTTGTCTATGCTTTTCGGAATGAGTAAAGTAAGGCGAGCATTCAAAATTGGGAGGTAGAAAGCCAACATCGTCAGCTATTCAGAAAACTTTCAATAAGACAGTGTCACCGACACTTCGCGCACGTTTACGCGTGAAGTTCCCAGTCACCCTTAGAGCGTGTGGGGGTAGCGGTCTCGGACTCAAAGGAGGTGCCCTCCACTCAGCGTGGCAAGCTCAGCGGAGACCAGCTACCAAGTGACAAGAGGTTTTTGCCCAGCTTTCGCTGGTCGCAAGCCAGAGAATGGGTCGGAGCCAAAGGTTTCACAAACAAAACAAAGTTTATACAGCAACGATACGATACAGAGGATTTCACAATCAGTAGTACAAACAAATACAAAGTGATTTTCAAAACAGTGCAACACGTGCAAAGTTAAACTCGAGAGAGAGACTACAATACACAGGCAATATTGCACCTAAAGTGCACTAACACAAGAGAGAGAGGTAAACAAACAAAACACAATTTGTTCACCGGGCACTGCGGCAGTCCGACGACCAGAGTCCACGACGATGCCGTCCCGCAGACTGGCGAACGTTGCCTCGTTGGTCCGATGCTGGCCGAGTGGTGTTTTCCCGGGAGTCGAACGGGCGCGCTTCGATGAAGCTTAAACGGCGGTCCGGACTGACTTGACAGCGGTCAACGTCCTTCTTTTATGGGCTCGCTCCCACGTCGGTTTGTTCAACGCGCCACAGTTGGCGCGCACATACACGCAGCATCGGCAGTGTTGTCGCCCTTCCATCTTCTCACCGGCCGCGCGTCCTCATTGGTTAAAGTCAGGAGACGTTTCGCGAAGGTTGTGGTTAGTTCTGGCGTGGCGCCGCCACCGACTGGCGAGGGGAATGTGTCTTAGTGCACGCAAGGCTACGCCCTTTTTCCCCCGTCATTAGTAGAAACGACTTGGATGTTCCAGAGAAATCTTCGGCATGGATGACTCATTCCCTCGGCGCACGCCGTGTCGGTGAGCGGTGGTGGAGGGGAGAGAGAGCCACGCTTTCAGGGGTGGTTTTCCTTCTCCCCCGTTCGGCTCGCGCCGGCGAGACGCCGTGCGCGCGGTGCTTTTTTCTTTGTTTGTTTCAAAAATGCGCCGAATTCTGTGACACTGCCCCTTCCATTAAGAATATTGTGCAACAATATTCACAAATCACAAAATTCGCGCGCACATGCATGCGCTCACAAAGTCAAGGGTGAATGCCAAAATACATACATCAATACCTTGATGCTTTCACATACATAACCCAGCGCAATAGACAGGTTGCACTTCAAAACTTCACAATGCACATAAAAACACGCCGCGATTGGGCAGTACATTAACATAACATTGCATACAGGAGGCACACAAGTATGAGGCATACTTTTGCTTATACTTCCACGTTTGGCCTACACAGTGGGTTCGGAACACAACAGTTTCGCTCAAGCTTTCCGCCGCACTCGTGGTTCTCTTCCTTACGCGACTCCTTCGCTCTGTCAATGTTTGCCTCTGACCTTTCCGCCCTGAGAAATTCCTTCATATCCCACGCATACAAAAAGGCTTCGGAGCGGCATGTACCTGCGAAAAAGATAATCGACAGGTTCCAAGGCACTTGCGTCACAACGCAGAGACTCACAATAAGGAGCGGTGTGAACACTCTCCTGGTCTCCTTCCCGAATTCGATGGTGCGGCAGGAAAACAGCCGAAACAATGTGCCGATCAGCACGAGAATCGTTTCCACAGTCTGCCTTACCCTGAGTTTGGTAGAAACTCCAGACACATTGTTTTCTCGTGTCCTTCTCTGGCTTTTCGTTCCTTCCTTCTGCGTTCGTGCTCAGCTGCGGCCACTTACTGGTTTATCCGCCAGCTTCTCACAACTGCTTACTTCGTTCTCGCATGTTTCTTGCGAAGTGGGTTTCTCTTGCGCGGAACGTTCCTGCGCTACATTTTGCCGTTGTTCCTTCTTGGGGGATTCTTTTATTTCTTCCTTTCTTGCGCTAGCTCGCTCGCGCTTCCTTCGCCGCTTTTTTTCCTGTCGATCACTGCGACGCTCTGACGTGCAGGATTCGGATTTTTCGCCCTCGCGGCGACCGTCTGGGTCCTTGGAAAATTTTGCCCCCTTGATGTTACCCAATATAAGGTCGTATATGGGGCGTTCCATGCACAATGCGGTCAGTTTTCCGCTGTAGTACGGATTCTGCACCTGCACTCTAGCTTCCGGTAAGCGCTGAAAGGAGCCGTCTACTAGCCGCACAAGGTTCTTCGTTCCAGTGAGATCCTTATCTCGCACCAAGCCTTGCTTTATGATGACCGCGCTGCTTCATGTGTCTCGCAGCACTGAAATTCTTAGCGGCCCTACTTTCCCTTCCGAGACAGGCATCCTGTGCATTCCGGCTTCGGGTCCCGCGTTCACTACGGCGTTCACGACGGGCACCTTCTTGCCGTTCTTCAGCTCAACAAAGCCGTTTTCGTCTTCTTCCTCCAGGTGATCACCTGAGGAGGCCCGCACGCACGATACCTGGGGTACGGACTTGCCCGGGTTGGAACAAGCCGCGGCTTTGTGCCCCTTCTGGCCGCACTTAGAACAAGCTGTAGGGCTACTGTTCGTAGCGCTGTTGCGGCAGTTAGATGCGTAGTGGCCTGTCTTGTTGCACAGGTAGCACTTCGGTGGAGGCTTTGGGCTGGATCGAGTATCGCGGCTGTCGGATTTCTGTGCGCTTTCGGAATTTGCACTCTTAATTTTGGTCAGATTCGTTCCCCCTTGGGCTTCAAGAAATTGGTCGGCAAGTTCTAGCATTAGGAAGAGGGTCTTGGCTCTTCTCTCGTTGAGGTATAGCGCCAAGTTCGGTTGACAACTGCTCAGGAATTGTTCCTCAATGAGCAGCTCGCGGAGTGCACTATATTCCTATGCGATTTCCGACTGTTCCGTCCACCGATCGAAATAGTGGCTTAATCGCGCCACATATTGGGTTGCCGTTTCGCCGTCTGTGGGCTTTCCTGTCCGAAATGTCTCCCGAAATCCCTCGGTGGTGAGTCGGATTCGTTTCAGCAAAGCGGCCTTTACTTTGCTATAACTGACTGCTTCTTCAGGAGACAGTCGCCCGAATACATTTAGTGCTTCACCGCTTAGACACGTGCTAAGAACGGTAGCGCGTTCACTGTCTGACCAATTCTGGCTCACCACGATCTCTTCGAATCGCTTAAGGAATGCATCCAGATCGTCTCTTTTTTCATCAAATCTTGGAAGCAACCTGCTGGCATCAATACGCAAGCTACTACCTTCCTCTCTAGTGCTGTGAACTACACCTAAGTGGTTCGCACCACGTTGCAGTTCCAGCTTCGCTGTAAGCAGCTTCATTTCGCATTCAAATTCTCTCTCTGTCTCTCTCGGCTTCTTCTCGAGCCTTCTGCCTTTGTTTCTCAATTGTCTCTCTCTCCTTTTCGGCTTCTTCTCGAGCCTTCTGCCTTTCTTTCTCGATTCTCTCTCTCTCTTTTTCGGCTTCTTCCCGAGCCCTCTCTTTCTTTCTCGGCACTCTCTCTTTCCTGGTCCACCCATTTACGCAGTCCGGCTCCGGAAAACCCCATCTGGGTGCCGGCCTCTACAAGCTCCTTTAAATATATATTTGTAGACTGAACTCTGTACTCAAGGCAACGAATACCTCTCCACGGTGAACCTCACTAACCACTTCGGCGCGGCACCTCACAATATCGCTCTGCTGCTACCACTGATTTACGACCTCTTCGTAAACTCCTTCCGAATCTTTCTCCGTTCTCTGTGCTTACAAACACCAAACGTCCTGTCGCGGACGCCAGAATAAATTGTCACCCACACTTCGCGCACGTTTACGCGTGAAGTTCCCAGACACCCTTAGAGCGTGTGGGGGTAGCGGTCTCGGACTCAAAGGAGGTGCCCTCGACTCAGCGTGGCAAGCTCAGCGGAGACGAGCTACCAAGTGACAAGAGGTTTTTGCCCAGCTTTCGCTGGTCGCAAGCCAGAGAATGGGTCGGAGCCAAAGGTTTCACAAACAAAACAAAGTTTATACAGCAACGATACGATACAGAGGATTTCACAATCAGTAGTACAAACAAATACAAAGTGATTTTCAAAACAGTGCAACACGTGCAAAGTTAAACTCGAGAGAGAGACTACAATACACAGGCAATATTGCACCTAAAGTGCACTAACACAAGAGAGAGAGGTAAACAAACAAAACACAATTTGTTCACCGGGCACTGCGGCAGTCCGACGACCAGAGTTCCACGACGATGCCGTCCCGCAGACTGGCGAACGTTGCCTCGTTGGTCCGATGCTGGCCGAGTGGTGTTTGCCCGGGTGTCGAACGGGCGCGCTTCGATGAAGCTTAAACGGCGGTCCGGACTGACTTGACAGCGGTCAACGTCCTTCTTTTACAGGCTCGCTCCCACGTCCGTTTGTTCAACGCGCCAGAGTTGGCGCGCACATACACGCAGCATCGCCAGTGCTGTCTCCCTTCCCTCTTCTCACCGGCCGCGCGTCCTCATTGGTTAAAGTCAGGAGACGTTTTGCGAAGGTTCTGGCTAGTTCTGGCGTGGCGCCGCCGCCGGCGGGCGAGGAGGACGTGTCTTAGTGCACGCAAGGCTAAGCCCTTTTCCCCTGTTATTAGTATAAACGACTCGGATGTTCCAGAGAAATCTTCGGCATGTATGACTCATTCCCTCAGCGCACGCCGTGTCGGTGAGCGATGGTGGAGGGGAGAGAGAGCCACGCGCTCAGCGGTGGTTTTCCTTCTCCCCCGTTCGGCTCGCGCCGGCGAGACGCCGTGCGCGCGGTGCTTTTTTCTTTCTTTGTTTCAAAAATGCGCCGAATTTTGTGACAGACAGACGCCAAGCTAAGAGAAAATGTTTTCTAGAATTAGCTGCTCACACCTTTCGGACCTAGAGACTTCTGCCCGTGCTGAGCAGAAATAACTATCTTTTCTTCGTCCAAGCAGAGAGAACCCTCAATAATACCTCGCTGCTTTTCGTCAAGTAGATGCAGCGCATAGTAGAAGTGACTGAAGTTGGACCCACAGGTCTGACTGACAGTCCCTTCAATGAGCCACGCATAGTAGTCATACAACGACACTGTTGAGGCTACTATTTCCAGTAAGTAGTGGTCACTGCCGAAATTTTGTTTGACGTTTATCCATGTTGGAGTTCCCGCATTTTTGGCAAAAGTCAGATCAGGAGACGTGTCAGATGGGGAAAATTTTGTAGAGGCTAGCCTGAACCGCAGCAGAGTCTGCCTAACTAGGAATTGGCGCGGATGCTTTTCATGGTGTAATTTGAAATACCGGCTGTGCAATAAAATAAAATGTCTAAAGCAGTAATAGGTACAGAGAGGTTAGGCTTAGGCAGATGGTCTCTAGCCAATTACGAAGTGAGCAAGTGAGAAGAAAGCCTCAGGGCGCTTGTCAATATTCCTTTGAGTGGACTTGTCTTTGTCTGGTCAGAGCGTTCAATAAGAGTAATTCATTTTCATGAGCGAAAATATGCCTGCGGCATTGCTTTTGCTTTAGTTCCAAGATATAAAATTTCCCACATATTCGTCGAGTTACAATTTCCAGCAAAGTAGTATACAGCAATAGCATGTGCATAAGCCGTATCCCTGAGAGATTTGTATCAGATTGTGTTGCCTGCGCTGCTAGCACCCACTGATACCTCCTTCGTTCTTTCTCCACTCTAGATTACGCTTTGGGTTTGTTAAAAAATAAACATATGTTCGCTTCCACGGACTGTAGAAGTTCCTATAGCACTACTGTAGGGCGTATTTTTCTAAAGATACATGTGGTAATTTCTGTTCAGCGTGAAGCGATTTGAAGTGTTCCCGTTTAAAAATAGGGTGTTTTGCGTGGCTAAGAAGGGAACCGTGTGGCATATACAGATTTCACAAAAGTTGTGTAATACTCAGAAAATGCGGCTTGTCCTATTTTAAACGTTATTGTTTTATGCTAGATGCAGTGACTCGCCGTGCGTGCTCTCGAAGGGACAACTAAGGTATGTAGGAGGGAGTACTGGTTAATATTATAGCATGTCAGGCTACCCTTCAATTCGTACTGCAGTGTTGGTAGCATTGTACACGAGGCATACAATGCAGAACCTAAGTTCCCCATGGCTGGTGTAAGAATTGATTATCAAGATGAAATTTCGACAGGAGCTGAGGAGGCATTACTATTTAGAAGATCAGAAATGCCGCGTTTATATCATAACCACATCCTTGTACCCGCCCATATAGCTAAACGGCTTTGGTACGAAGGTTGTGGGATGGAATTCAACTTCGAGGGCAGTATTTCGATGGAGGTGAGACGTTAAATGGCGGCGTGCTTAAGAATGTATGCTCTAAAGTACCCCTTGTGGATTAATTCAGCTACAGCATCCAACAGAGCGCATCTTTCGCTGCGGGACAGTAAGCCCATTAAGGATTACTTCTTCTTTCACAATGATCATAAAAACTGGAAGTTAAGAACCCCTCTCTGCAGAAGCTTTGCTATCCACCTAGCTGCATCTGCCGCATGGAGCGTTCTCAAATTTATGCTCAGGAGATTTATGCCTGACATTCCACTTTTCTGCACTTTCGTGTATCATGTGGACAAACCTCCAGCATTGTTCTACCATCTAGGAAATAGTTTTCGAGTAAAAGCAAAACGAAACATATGCTTGCCGCAATAAATCTACTCTGACAAATTCTGTGTTCCCAGTACTTCTCATGGTTTAAGTCGCTTCTGTCTTCGCGATATATTCTATTGCCTTTATGGGGAAATGCCGTTCTCTCCAACAGTCTCCACAGTGGCCGCATTGCCAGCCACCTCAAACACAGCCAGTGGTTCAGCGTCACAAGTGGCTGCCAACAGGCCAAGCACTACCTTGCATTTCAACAGGAAAGCTCAGCGAGTTAGTTATGAATTGCCATATTGAAAGACAGCGCGAAAGACGACGGACGAGAAGAGGCGAGACAAACACAGCGGTGACTAAGAAACGATTTCTTTATTCAGAAGACACTGTGTCTATAAGCATAGCGAAACCGTGCACACGCAGCCATTCTGAAAATTAAAAAAAATATTCGACATTAGAGGGTGGTCACTACCTGCCCTAATATGTCTACTTAGGTTAGATAGTGACGGCTGATCCGGATCATGAGAGGGAAATAACTAGAAAAATAAGAACGGGGTGGAGCGCATATGGCAGGTTCTCTCAGATCATGAATGGCAGTTTACCAATATCCCTCAAGGAAAAAGTATACAACAGCTGTATCTTACCGGTGCTCACCTATGGGGCAAAAACGTGGAGTCTAACGAGAAAGGGTTGAGCTTAAGGTAAGGAAAACGCAGCGAGCTATGGAAAGAAAAATGGTAGGTGCAACGTTAAGAGACTGGAAGCGGGCAGAGTGGGTCAGGGAACAAACGTGGTTTAATGACATCCTAGTCGAAATCGAGAAGAAATGGGCTTGGACAGGGCATGTAATGCGAAGGCAAGATAACCGCTGGTCCTTAACGGTAACGGAGGTGATTCCTAGGGAAGGCAAGCATAGCAGAGGGCGGCAGAAAGTTGGGCGGATGAGATTAAGAAGTTTGCGGCGATACGGTGGCCGCAGCTGGCAAAGGACAGGGTTAATTGGAGAGACATGGGAGAGGCCTTTGCCCTACCGTGGGCGTAGTCAGGCTGATGACGATTATGAATCGATATGGCCTTGTCAAATATACGAGCCCATGAACAGTATTTAAGCTAGCCTAGCAGAAAAAAACTCTTGATTATTTTGCCCCGTTGTGTTGATTTCCAGGAAATGGGGAAACACTGCATACGGGTGTCTATCTTCGCCTTGAGTAAAGAAATTAGAGAGTGCACTTCAGCCCCTCCTTAAGGGTATGACCAATAGCGTAATTGGTTAATTCCTCTTTATGCAGAAGATCATTCTCTACTTTGCATTCACAGATCCCTCGGAGTCCTCATACCCTTCCTGGCGCAGTGGTGCGGCGGTTAAGGGAAGTGCCACTGCCCTGCAATGGCAGGTCCTCCCAGCGGTGGGCCTTGTGCGGCCAAGGTTGCTGTCTTCAGGGGACCAATTATTATTTTACTGCCACCTGCCAAGGTGGGCAGTTTGCTCATTATGCGGAGGGCAGGTTGTGATGGCGACTTAAGGTTACGCGCCTTAGGTGGCTCACCTGCCTACGAGGTTGCTCTCTTGGGACCACCTGCCAATGCCATGCTCGGGATTTTTCGCTCAAAACGATGACCTCGACAACATCTACATTAGAGTTTCTGGTCAACAGGTCCTTTAACGCTGTCGCGTTAAAATGAAACGTCAGTGCATGGGATTCAATCTCGCGACCTCTAACTGAACAGCAGAACATCAGATCTGCCGAATGATCTCTGTGCGTGCCAACTGAACCAATTTTCAGCACCATGAGAAACGCGCAAATCTGTTCACATGTACTGCTCATGAGAGCCGAGAAGGAGCTCGCTCGCAGCTTGAGAAACAAATTATTGAAAGTGATTTGGGAACCAAGCTCTAGGAACGTATGAACACTTCGTTTTAAAGGTAGCCCATGTTAGCGAAGTATCCTACATGCACTATCGGGGACAAAAATCTCCTGGACATGGAAGATGTCTATAGGTCCATAGGTGTCGCCTTCCAACGAACACGTGCTTACTGTGTACCACACTGAAGAACATAATTCGAACTATCACTTTCGCAAGTTCGGCTTTAATCAACTACCTTGTGGCGGAGCTATCTGCTTTTGTTGCCGGGTATGCGTCCTGGAGATTTTTGTCCTCAATGCTACTCGGCTGTACAATTCGACTTGATTGCTCAGCGCCCTTACCTTATGTCTAGTGTTTTCAAGTTGTTCATGCACTAGAATACTGACCGTGGTGGGCGGATTTTGATTACGGTCGGCTATGCAAGTAGACGTGCAGCGTTCGGTGTACCTTTTTGTGGGCTTGAAATGGCTTTTTTTCATTGTATCCTTGAAACATCACAACGACTAGAAATCACCGGAAGCGACATGTAAAGAGCAATAAAAGTTGTAGTAGTAGCTCAAAATGTTCGTTATCAATGGTCGCCACTGCTACACGGCGGGTTTGAAGCTGAACATTGTAATGGTGTAAAATGGCACAGGCAGACATCAATCCATAGCGCTTTTTTGTTTATTTTGTAAGCGTCGAATGGTTATTCAGCACCTTTGATTACGAGACACTAGTAATATATTCCCAAGAGCTGTATAGTGCTTTGATGAAGGACCTTTTTGTTTGCTGGAGGGTCTCATCATATCCTTCCCTGCGGAAATCTGCGTCCCAAATTTTTAGTTTCAGAGAAGAACAATGATGCCATTCTATGAGACCTGTCTGTTTAGAACATGTAATGAACAATTCTTTGAATCTGAGTAACGGTTATAGTTGAATGCGCTGAAGTTCTTCGCAAAGGACAAGGCGTCGCTATTTTAGCTTTGCTGGAGGCGTCGTGGTAAACATCTTGCTGACATCATCTAACGCTCAAGCGCATCACGAATGAAAATGACAGATCGCACTTAAGACTAGTTACGTCTATGAATGCGAAATCAATGTTTCTTTTAACACGAAAGTGTTAGTATTCACATTTGAGGAAAACTGTCCGGCAAAGGCATCGGTGTTGGCGACCCTTTTGAAGTATCGCAGCTGGAGCGGCCACTTCGGCACCATAGTGGGCCACCTAGGTCACGTGACCTTGCGGGGTCATCTCAACCTGCCCACCGGATTATGAGCTAAGTGACAACTGTTGCAGGTTGCAGTTAAATTAATGATTGGTCGGGAGAGGTTTCTCGGGAAGTGTAACCTGGTTCGCACAAGCCTCACCGCTGTCAGCACCTACCATCTCAGGGCAGTGGCGCACCGCTTAAGTGGTGCACTACTTCACCAGCTGTGGTACCTAGGACTCTCAAGAATATATGAATGTAAAGTAGAGCATATCGGAATTAAAGCTGCATTCCAGCCATACACCTTACACTTGCAATCGCCCATAATATGGTTTTCTCAGCGACAGGGCACTGGGACTACAACAAAGCGTGAGTGCTAACTGAACGCCGGACAATTAACATGAATGTAAATTAAACGCGATGACTAGCGCGTCGATTCTATATCTGTGATAACAATAAAAATTTCTGTTACCTGTAAGGGATCGGTAGTGTACGCGGGGTCATCGGAACGCGGCTGGGGGCGCTCAAAGCGAAGCGTCTCCTATTTGGAACGCGGCCGCTCGCGAACGCGCCGGGAAGTACGGGTGTCCACCCCGCCCCGCGGTACCGACTCGCGCACGTGCTGGCACGAATGTGTATTAGTGTTCGTTTTTATTTTATTTTGTGGTAGAGAGGGTCGTCTACCTTGTAAAAGCCGGAGGGCTGGCCATGCCCTTGAAGAGCCAATCATGTTAATAGTGCAACATGATTGGAAGTTACCGAATGTGGGCTGGGCCTTTAGGGCTTTAAAACCGGGCCCCGGAGCTGGAAGCGGGGTTCTGCGCTAAGGTCAGATGCAACGCATCTTCGGCAACGCCGAGTAGGGGCCTCCCCTAGTATTAGCCAGTTCCGCCTTTTTGTTGTGTTGTATCTTTGTGCCGTTAATTTGTCTCTAGTGCCTGAACTTGTATATGCAATGTAAATAGCTGTATATAAATCGCCAAGCGTTCGCCTTACCCCTGCGTGTCTACTCATAGTAAGACCGTCTCTGACGGGGCACCCCTGGTGCAAAGAGGAAAGAAGAAGAACCTGTGATCTTTACTTACCAAAGCGCACTTCGCACTTATACGCTGCAGTGTTTTGCATCTACCGAAATGCAGTAAATCGCAGACATTCTCCCGGCGTTGTTGCGGCGATACCGCTGCCATGCAATGCCCAAAGGAACGCCAATGCCGCAGTGCGACAGTCGGCAGAAATTAGTCGCACTGGAGAAGGGCTCTTTGTTTTCATCTATAAGAACTGCGCTGATGCTCAGGTTGCTTTGGAACCATCCAGTGTTATGTACGGCACTTTAACTAAGGAAGTTAAATATATGTAATCTTCCTCTGTAGCTGCCTTGTTGTACGTAGTCTTTGAGCGGGAAGCTGCCCTGTATAGCGCTGTATATCTTCCTGCTGCGGCCGGGCTGCGGCCGGGCTCCTGAACCTTTGGTCTGAAGACATTGGTCACATCGTCCAGTGGAGTTTCCCTCTCTATGTATGTGCGCTTTGAGATGTAAGCAGTCGTTGATTTCAGGTCATTCTTGTCAAAACTGTGCCCGATACCATTTATGATAGCTAAAAATTGCGTACTGACTCTCCGCAATCGCCTACATTGTACTCTCGGGAGAAAAGTCTGCAGGATGCGGAAAAAGCGATGTATAACTGCAGAGGCGTCAGGCCTGGCAACGAACATCTACTTTCAGTGCACCATACAAGAGCACGTAAGTCCTACTATCACTTCCGCAAGTTTGGCTTTAATCAACTGCCTAACGACCGAGCTATCGGCTTTTGCTTTCAGGTATGCGTCCTGGATAGTTTTCTCCTCAAGAGTACACACGAACCCAGCGAACTCGCTAGGCGTACTTGTACCGCTCGTGAATTTCAAAGGGTGAGGGTTTGAAATGTGCTAATAATAATACAGATAACGTAGAGACAACAGAACCTACTCAGGTCCCCATCTCATCGACGTGTAAGCGTCGCTCACGTGCCGCCTCTGCTGCCGGCTGGTACGTCAGCGACGGCATATTTTTGCCGATCGCCCATTGCCCTCCTAGCCGCCGGCACAGTGCCTAGCCGATGTTGCGCGTCGCCGTTCATAGCACGTCACGTTAGTGTGCTGTGACGGCAATATGAATCACTGATACCATACCCAAGTTTTTGCGTCGTGAACTGTCGCGCTAGCTATGGGTTCCGACCAGCAGAGCGCATTTAAGGACTCTCTTGAGATTAATTAAGGTATATTTTAGGCGTTTGTTGCATCTAATAGTTCGCTGTAGGTTACTTTACATACAATGAAAGGCCATAGCATGGTTTTTGTAGCCTAAAAATTTTTGGTTTAAACCCCTTGAAATACGCTGCTTATTCTTTGCGTTGAGTATTTTACATACGTCTTCATGTAAAAGCTGCCAACAAGGGGTAGGTTGTATTGATTATAGCCAGCAGTCCGTGAACTGTTCTTTCCTGAAGAGAAATTTGTAAAGCGTGAAGTTTAAACAGTTTGCTTGTGTGTCGAGGGAATCTTTCAGTCTTAGGCAGAAAGGAGTGAAATGTCAGTACATTTTGGCTAAATTATCAGCACCTTATGAGCATAACTTCTTTTCAAAAAGTTTTTAGCGATCACCAAAGCCTGGTTAGCACTTGTGACAAGGTCATGGCAGACGTTATTCTTTCACTATGCTGTTTTTTTTTCGGGTAATTTAATTAAATCACAGATGTGAGCAGTACAGAGACCTCATTACTGTGGCGACCAAGCGGTACCAAAAAGCTTAAGCAGTGATAAAGAATGATTTAAGGACACGGTGAAAACAAGTCGTCGTTCACAAATGAAATGTGCATTGTGATGGAAGTGCCTTTCTTTACTATGATTGCTGTAAACTGTCCGTAAAGTACACTTGAGAATTCTGGAGCAGAATCGTAATGAGAAATTTAATGGTAAATACCAGGGACAAAAATTGAAATTTAAATTTCGATATCAAAATAAAATTGCCTTAGAGCTGTTCTGAGACGCACCTTCAAGTCATCTGGCGTTCGATCCTTTCTCGCTCTCTTTTAAGGAGCTCATCGTGTACGGTACACCGATTATTATGATCCCAAACATGGTATTGGTCGCTGTGGCACTTCGTGTTAATCGTAAGAAAGCATCCATGCTCGCCTTTGTCTTTAGCATTGACCAACCCCCAAAGCATGCAATGTGGTTTTCCTGGAAAGAGAAAAGAATCAGATGATGAAGTCAGTAAATCTTCATTACGTTCAGACAACTGCTGTATTGTCATTTTGGTCAAGTAAAACTCTAGTTTGGGCGAGTTGGTTCATGATGAAATAAAAACTGGTATGGCGCAAGAAACGGGGACACAGAAGGCACACAAAACACATTACTTTCAACTGGGGTTTATTGCACCAAGCCTGCCTTTTATACCACAACCAAGCCATATCAACGAAAGCGTAAACGTTGTACATATAAAACGGCAATTCATGCGACCACTGGCAATAAAGTAACGCTGATCATAACAATCTAATCTAAACAGAGCTTGGGAGGCCAACTTATTTTCTGGTCACAGGCGTCAGTCCTGTGTTTTGTGTGCCTTCTGTGTCCCCGTTTCTTGCGCCATACCAGTTTTTATTTTGTCATTGTGGGTTTTGTACATCACCTGAAAAACACCACGTACACTATTGTGCTCGTTAATGGGTGGTAAAATACTTCTGAATGGCGTGGAAAAACTCTCAGTAAATAATTTGTAACGTAACTCCTTTTAAATTACCATTAGTCATTCTCTATGGGCTCCAAATATATAAACACAACCACTCGATGTCATGCTTTCCATGCCACTGTTAGACTTGTGCAGAAGTCGGTACCATCACTTATGTCATCAAGAAGATCCAAAACGGTGTTTCGATTAATCGCAATAACACTTTCTACACAGTATTCGTTCGGTTAGAACACTACATCGAATTTTGAACTGAAAGTGCCCCTATCAGCGATGACTCACTTACAACAGCATTTGTCTCGTATGCGCGAGTTTGCGAGGTCGAGGACGGCTGCGACGGTCGGATTTCTATTTAAACAATTATGGCGAATGTTGCTCACAATTACAGGACGAGTTCTCACTTGTAGCTGGTTGGCACAATGGTCGACTGAATCATTATGCAATTATTTACGAGTTTGTTAAAAATTGCTGTTGGGGTTGGCTCACAGTGAACCAATAAATGACGAGAATGTGTGTTATTGCGTTTTGCTATGCCGTTTGACAGCTATGTATAATTTCTGTTCCTTGCTCCCTTCGTACATACTAGCTTCTCGGTCAGGAAGGGGGTGGAGGAAAAACTTTATTTGAGGATGGCGTTAAGACCAAGGAAAGAAGATCAGTTGCTCCGCCAAGGCCCGTTGATAATCTTCCGAGCCACAGTGAAGCCAAGCACCACAGGAAGAAGTGGGAGGGTAAGGGAAATAAAGAGAGGTATTGGCACTCTTACATGAGCAGAGAATGTGAACTATGGGCATATGATCACTCTACACCACAGGTGCTACATTCTATTCATGCTGTCGAGTGCGACTGAGTTCAAGATTGAAGTCTCCTAATTCGAGACTACTTCACATAGTTCAGCAATTCTAGGACAGTGAGCGAAGTGGCGAAGCAAGTTTGTGCCATACAGACTGCTCCGCGAAGCACAATCGGGAAACTAATTTCGAGTGAGTTAGAGCGTAATAGCAAGGTATTGCAAGACAATTCAACCAGTAGCACACCAATGAATGCATGCGAAAATCTTCTCATATACTCAATTTAGCTCGCCCGTAATTTGATATGTAACGTGCGCTTTCTGTTCACGCTACTTTCTACGTTCATAGTGCTCTAAACATTCCTATATGCTCAAGGAAGCACATGTAGAAGGTAAAGGAAATGCACGTGCAAATAATGATATAAAATGAAATTACCGGAACACAAGAAAACAAGCGAAATCTGTGAAAGCATAGGGGGAGGAATTGAGAAAGAAGTATATTTTAGAAGGCAAAAAGTATACATGTATAAGCATTGACCACCCCAAAAATTATACACACTTCTTTTTCTTCAGGTTGCTGACATTCCCTGTTATTTCCCTGGTCCCGATTAAAAGAATATGATATTCCAGGGCAAACGCTGCATGACGGCACGAAAGGCAAGTTTGGAAAGGGCATTTTGGAAAAGCTTCGCCAAGCTGGGCATCGAGGCTACATTTATTTTTTCAGTTTGTATTTATGGCGCTTAAATTGCTCCAACAGGCATGGAACATTTGCAAATTCAGAAGGTGTGAGTTGTGTTTCCTACCATAATTTTCCTCAGACTGCCGGCACATAGAAGGAACTTCCCAGAGAAGGAATCATATTCTTAGCGGTAAGAAACAGACACAACACCAAGATACACACACACAGGACACCCGCTAGACCAATCCATTCTTCAGGGCGAACGACATAAACCTTGCACGGCAGGTGGTAACAGCGATGAGGTTGATATACATAACATAAGGATGAGAACACAACAGCGAAATGACAGGGCAAAAGGACCTAGACAGAAACTTCGTTAAAACATTAAGTTGGGCTAGTTGGTAACGGCTTGAAGGAATCATATTCTTAGCGGTAAGAAACCGCTGGTAGCGGTAAGCCGTTACCAACTAGCCCAACTTAATGTTTTAACGAAGTTTCTGTCTAGGTCCTTGGGCCCTGTCCTTTCGCCGTTGTGTTCTCATCCTCATGTTATGTATATCAACCTCATCGCTGTTACCACCTGCCGTGCAAGGTTTATGTCGTTCGCCCTGAAGAATGGATTGGTCTAGCGGGTGTCCTGTGTGTGTGTATCTTGGTGTTGTGTCTGTTTCTTACCGCTAAGAATATGATTCCTTCAAGCCGTTACCAACTAGCCCAACTTAATGTTTTAACGAAGTTCCCAGAGAAGCGTCGGGTAAAATATAATGGTTTAATTACATGAAGAAAGTAAGACAAGAAGGTAAAGTAGGGAGACAAGGTTACAAGGTTGAAGAAAAAGCCTCTTTCCATGCCGAACAGCGGCTTAAATAGGGTGTCCTGTCCCCAGGTCCCTAGTTGGGAAATTTGGTTAATCAAAAATGTGTCCAATCACTGTGAACTGGGTCACGTGTCCATTCGTAGTGGTCCGCCCACAAGGACGTCCCCTAGTTCACCCTCGCCACTTCTTCGAAGATGCTGTCCGCCCGATCCCTCGCAGCAACGATGACAAGCCGTTAAGTTCGAGCCATTCGTCAGCCGAAACACGAGCCTGACACCTGCACTTCACAGCGAGCCGCGGGGACGGAGGGCCGGCGTCACACTTGCGCCGAAAGGTTCCAGGAAGACCGGAAGCCGTTACCGAAGCGCGAGCATGCCAGCACCCGCGCTGGCCACAAACAACACAGAACAGCCGCCGACATACCATGCCGTTGCGTTTCGTTTCGGTTTGGCACCGCTAATGGGAGTTGAGCCGAAGACCGTTCCCGTGCAGCGGATGTCCCCCCATAAACCACCAGAAGGTCCCCTTGTTGACGCCGCCCCCTGCTTTCGTAGTGCCGGGGCCGCCACGCCGACGCCTCTCCGAAGTCCTGTCTATTGACAGTTTCCAGATGTTTGTAGATTCCTTGTAGGCTGGCGCTTCCCGTCTTTAACACATAGTAGCAACAGCCCCAAGGAGCCGTCCCGATGCTTCGGCGTTTTAGCGGAAGGAGTCGAGCGTAACCCCTCCGCACCAATTGTGTTGCATGGTTTTCCTAGCGTGCAACACAACACACCAGAATAGCTCGACAAGCCCGAGCTCCGGCGGCCGGGAGTTCCCGATGGCCTCCCGCGCCGCGTGCAAAGTCAAAGCCTTCTCCCACTTATCTCCCAATACCGCAAAAAAAGGGAGATAGAAAGAAAAAAAAGAAAACCACTCCACGCCTCCCCCGCACACACAGGGATCTCGCTGGAGATTAGCCGGCACCCACAAGTCTCGACATGGCGTCAGCGTTGGCATTTTGGACCCCTTTTTTGTGTTCTATTGTGAGGTTGTATTTTTGCAGAGCCAACGACCAACGAGTGAGCTTAGCACTATGTGGACTGCAACGGGTGAGGTAGCGAAGAGGATTATAGTCGGTGATCACTCGCACCTTAGTGCCGAACACCCACTCCTCGAGTTTCTCTAGTGCCCAAATGATGGAATAAGCCTCCTTCTTAATGGTGGCCCAACGGGCCTGGGCCGGACTCAGTTTCCTGCTCAGGAAGGCTACGGTGCACTCCCTACCCTCCTCGTCGAGTTGCGCTAGACACGCGCCGACGGCGAAGTCGGACGCGTCTGTGGCGAGGACATATTCTCGCGTGGGTACCCGGTGCGCGTAGCGCTGTCGCAGACTTTAGCCTAGCCTTGACCTCGTCGAATGCCTTTTGGGCCTCGTCTCCCCAGGGGAGTTGTTGCGGCGTCCGCCTCGTAGTGAGGTTTGTCAGTGCAAGCACCACCTGCGCGTAGTGAGGCACATACTGGCGGTAGTAGTTGGCAAGGCCTAAGAAACTTCTCAATTGCCTCTTCGTCTGGAGCAAGGGAATTTCATCCATTGCCTTCACCTTGTCTGGGTCGACGCGGTGGCTATTCGATCCCACAACGTGCCCCAAGAACCGCACCTCCTTCTTTGCGAAGCGGCACTTACTCGCATTGACGGTGAACCCCGCTGCTCCGATCGCAGCCAATGCCTTTTCTAAATGCCCGAGATGATCTTCCCACGTTTCGGAATATATTGCGAGGTCGTCAATGTATGCACAGGCATACTCGCGGTGGGGAGCTAGCACTTCTTTAATTATGCGCTGAAAAGTTGAGCCGGCGTTTCTGAGACCGAACGGCATACCCCGCCACGCGTACTGGCCGTGCGGCGTCACGAATGCGGTGAGAGCCTGCGCCTCCTCGTCCAGCCGTATCTGCCAGTATCGTTTCAGCATATCTATCAAGGTGATGTACTCCGCCTTCGCCACTCTCAGCAGGAGCTCGTCAGGTACACTCATGGGGTAAGCGTCCGGTTCGGTGATGCTATTGAGTTTGCAGTAGTCGCAGCATAGTCTCACTCCTCCGTCCCGCTTTGCCACGCAGACCACCGGATCGGCGTATTGGCATTCCACGGGATAAACCAGGCCCCATTCCCTGAGCTCGGAAACTTGCCTCTACACCTCCTTTCTAAAGGCCATCGGCACCTTGTGCGGATAGACCGGTTGCCTCTCCGCGCCTGCCTTGAGCTTGATGCGGTGCACTCCTACGTTGCAAGTACCTGGCCTGTCTCCGAAAACGTGACTGTTTCCGGCCAGGAACACGTCGACCTCTGAGCGTTGAGACGCGTTCAGATGACTTGATGCGTCGGGCGGCAGCTCATTGATTGGGTCCGCAGGGGTAGGAAACGTCGGCACGTGGCCGAACTCCTCATCGCCTTCGAATATTAACCCGACCGCACTTACGCGCGCGTGGTACGGTCGCAGCTTATTTGCATGCACCGAACGGTGCGACCCGTCTACTAGCTCAAGGACGTAAGTCTAGGGCCGCAGCTGCCTAACGACCCTGACCGGCACCACCCACTTCTCCGTTACTTGTTCCCGCCTTGCTTCTCGAGCCACAATACCTGTTCATCCTCCCTGAACCCCTTGTCTGTTGCTCTGAGATTGTAGCGGCTGGTATAAGTGCGCTGAGCTGCTTCTAAGTTCTCGTCGGCTGCTGCACTGGCCTCAGCCATTGTTTCCCGTAGCCTTTCCATGTACTGCGCCGCGGGGACTCCCAATGAGTCTGGAACTGCCCATTCCCCCGTCCAAGATTTTTGTAGGATGGTGAGTGGTCCCACCGGCAGCCTTCCGTACATAAGCTTGAATGGCGATCTCCCCGTGCTAGCGTTGGGCACCTCGCTGTAGGCCCACAGGAGGAACGGAACGAATTTGTCCCACTCTCTCCCGTGTTCGTTTATGGTGTGGTGCAGCATGGACTTTAATGTCCCATTCCACCTTTCGACTAACCCGTTGCTCTGCGGGTGGTCCGGCGTAGAGAAACGAGGACATGCGCCTAGTTTTGCAAGGAGCTCCTGAGTCAACTTAGCCGTGAAATTTGTGCTCTGGGGCGCGGTTACGAGTTGCTCAAAATCGTCTCAATCGGAAAGTGTCTCAAAAAGTGTCTCATTTGCCCCGTTCCTATTGGTCGGTCGTGACCAGCGGCCATATTGGTTTTTTGCGTCACCGGCCGACGTCAGAAGTGCGCCAGAAGTGGTGACGTTCCTTGCCTAATTATGCGAGCCGATTGAGACGATTTTTTGAGACTGGAACGAGTGGTCTCAAACCGCTCGAGACAGAAAATGGCGGTTGTTTACATGGCCGGTGGCCGCGCGAGCAGCGGTGTAAGAGGGTGCATGAAGACGGTTTTGACGTGCCGGACGAGTTGTTTCGACGTTTTGACATAGGAAGGAGCATAATGGCTGTGCGACGAACTCGGCGTTGAACTTGGAGGTGTGCGGGTGAGTGCGCGGTCAGTGGAGCGGCAAGTGCCTGTGCGCGCCTTCGCCGCCGGTGGGTTTCAAGACACCGTAGGAAATGAAGTAAACGTCGGCGTAGCCCAACCGACTGTGCAAGTGTTTGCGGTGAGTTGCGGAGACCACTGTCAAAGTTAAGTCGCAGAAGGTGCGCGCTTTCCGGCGAGACCCCTCAAGACAAGGCGGCGGCGAAGGTGGACTTCCTTCGCATAAACTTTCGCCACCGCAGTATCCCCGGCGGCGTCATCCGAGCATCATCCGAACGGAACGGCACCACCAACACGAATATCAAGTGCTTAACCCGAAGCGGGCGGCATGAGTTGGTTACGAGGCGGAAGAGTGATTGTTGCCGCAGTGACCGGGCGTGCCGGCTCTTGATTCCCGCAGTGAGATTGCAAGCTCCCATCAGCTGCACCGGTCTGCTTCCGTATGTCGGCAGTTGCTGCAGTGTGATTATTCAAGGTCGCCGGGTATTTTCTGAACAAAAATAAATATAATCACGCATCGCCCTTGGAGCACATTTGCCATCGATAGCAGCAAGGTGAGTTCACACTGGCGAGTCGCGGAGGTCGCGCGACAGGCTTAAATCGATTTATTACGCTCCCTCCCCGCTTTACATGTGCTTCGCAAACCGTAACTAATTGACCGAAATCGGTCGCCTAGAATACTAGCGCGACGATTGCAACTCGCCAGTGTGAACTTGCCTTGAAGCTGCCTTCGCCGGTTTTCGAGCCAAGCGCTCCTTCCAAATTGTTCTCGGCAGACTCGTAGCAATCACTGCCTTTAGACAGATTTTTCCGCGCACTTAAGACGTCTGCGCAGTACTTTGATTCTGCGTAATGTGTAAAAAAAGAGGACAGCCGTCGAATCAGCTGATTTTTTTTCTGGCTGCCATGTTTACGATGGCTGAATATGTGCGTGGAGGGATAAGGCTGAATCGGTTGAATCAGGCGGCAGCTCACGCCGCCTAGCCGCCGCTACCGACGCTTTTCCAGCGTCAGCGCACCCTCGCGGCAGCAAAAGTGACTGAAGAGCAAACTTAATTGCAAAATTGAGGACGCTTCTTCTTTTGCTTCATGTCGTTCAGTTTGAAACGTAGTTTGTTGGCGAAATAAAACATTCTTCAAATTATTAACGGCGTGTTTACAGCAAAACTTTAGTATACGGTCCCTTATTGCGCAACTAAATGCTTCCTGGGTGGAACCCTACTATTAGACACCACAACCTCGCTGCTAATTGGTTGATTCCTTGGTCAACAACTCGCGGTGTCGTCATTTTGAGGTCAGAGTCTCAAAATTGAGACTAAAACTCGTAATCGCGCCCCTGATCGCAGCAGATCGTCTCTGGGACACCTAGTCCCAGAGACGATCTGTAGTAAGCCGTCGCAAATATCAATATCTGTAGTAAGCCGTCGCAAGTAGCCCTCGCCGTCAAGGCCTCCAAACATATTACTTCTGGCCACCTTGAATGGACGTCCACTACACATAAAGCATAACGGTGTCCTCTAGCGGAAGGCGGCTCGAGCGGGCCTACAGAGTCCATGTTTACCACCTGGAATGCGACGCCCGGTCTAGCTAAAAGTGAGATCGGCACGCGGTCCTGTGTTCGCATAGGGGCTCTCATCTGACAATCATGGCACGTGCGGCAGTGCTGCTTCACATCGCGGGCTACCTCTGGCCAGTAGAATGACGCCTTAATGCGCTGTAGAGTTTTCCGCTCGCCAAGGTGTCCTGCCCATGCGGAATCATGGGCCATTTCTAGGACTTCCCTGCGGCGTTCTGATAGCAGAACGAGCTGGCAGCACTCGTGCCCGGCGACGTGCTCTCGGTGATAAAGCAGCTCGTCGCGCACGAGCATGCCATGCGTGCCTTCCTTCGCCTGTGCCCATGCTTCTCTCAGCGTTTCGTCCATCCGTTGCGCCTCGCGGAATGTCTGCCGCGTCGTTTGCGCTGCCTCTTGCGAGGTGCTCTCGACGGTCACTTCGCATGCGCGCACTACTTCCTCGCTCTCGTTCTCGCACGATTCCTGCCCTGGGTCTAAGTTCTCATCTTCGCCTTCAGGCTCGCCGATAGGTGGTGCTGCCACGCTGTCCTCGAAGAGCTGCTCGTAATCATTAGGGGTTATCAGCGCGTCTATGCCCTTTACCAACTTGTCGGTGATTGCACACAGTATGCCCTTCTCCGAGGGGTAAAATGAGACACCTGGAGCGCCCTCCGTAGTCGACATCGGCACGTATGCCAGCTCGGCAACTACTTGCTCCCCAAACGCGCCTGTCAGTTTGATAGTCGACCCTGCGCTGTCGTACCTTGCGCATAGTGATTTGCGAACGACGGTCAAGTCCGCCCAAGAGTCTATTCGCGCGTCGAATTTTTGACCTGCACTCTTTAGCGTAACCGTGCTGGCCCCGCCGACTTCTGTTACTCGCACTGGCGCATCCCGCGCCTCAAGTGGTGCGGCTACCGAGCTGCGATTTTTCTTTGTCACCTCCCTCGCTGATAATGCACCCTGCGGGCATTCCTTTGCTACGTGTCCGTAGCTGTGGCAAAGGAAAGTTTCCTGCGCCGCGAATGTGGGCTAGTGCTTTCTGAAGGCCGCGCTGTCGGTGTCCCATCAGCTTTCTGCTTTTCGTTCGCACTTGATGTCCTTCCCGCTGTTACTCTGCACCTGACAGTCTCCTCGCATGTCTGTGCTATCGTAGCAACATCTTGCGGCTTAAGGAATCCTCGCTTTTGGCTTTGGTTTAGCACAATGTGTGCTCTTGCGTCTGCGCTGAGACAATCCTTCATACGGTCTGAGACTACTAGCTGTTTAATTTTCTCCAACGAGTTTGCATCACTGCTTTCGACATAGTACTCCCAATAATTCTCTAATATGACCGCGAATTGCTCCCACGACTCTTCCGGTCTCCTGCTGGATGATTCGAAAAGGCGTTTCTACCCCGCAGCTGATAATCTGAGTCCCTGCAAAATTTTGCTTTTTAGAATGGCGTATTCTCGCCTTTCATCTGAAGACAGACGTGTAAGGAGTCCCCGCGCCCTCTCACTGAGTCGCGGCAACACAAGTCCGGCCAACGACTCTGTTGGTACATCGTAGGATTCCAATGTTGCCTCGATGTCTTCGAACCAACCCGGCACTAGTGCTTCTTGAGTAGGCATTGTCGCGAGTACCCCCTTCAACAGGCTAGCAAATTTTAGCTTCCGGTCCTCCTCCGACCGCGTATCCGCACCTGAGCAGCTGCTCCCCTCGACCGACGCGACTCCACTTTGCGATTGCAAATGTACTGTTTCTAGGACCCTTTCAGCAATTTTCAATTTTAACTCCAGCAGCCTTTCTTGCTGCTCCGACGCCGTCTGTGGCGTGGCGTTACTACGGCCTCCTACCATCTCGCTTGATAGCGCCGGCACCTCTCCCCCTTCCCATCTACACCCGGGTTCGCCATTACTGTTTCTTTAGCGATGTCACAACTCAAAACCCAAGGCTTTGACATTACACGCAAACACAAGAAACCAAACGGGTACTCGCCTAGCTACCGAAGCGTCGCTGTCGGTGCCCCGGCTGGGTCAGATGAGCCTGGAGGTCTGGTGGGTCTCCTTGGTAGCCTGGTCGCTCCCTCCGCCACTCTCGTCGTCGTTGTCGCTTGTCCCCGGTGAAGTTCTTCCGCTCAGCCTAAGCAGATCCTGTCGACTGCGCCAGTTGTGTTCCCTACCATAATTTCCCTCAGACTGCCGGCACATAGAAGGAACTTCCCAGAGGAGCGTCGGGTAAAATATAAAGGTTTAATTACATGAAGAAAGTAAGACAAGAAGGTAAAGTAGGGAGACAAGGTTATAAGGTTGAAGAAAAAGTCTCTTTCCATGTCGAACAGCGGCTTAAATAGGGTGTCCTGTTCCCAGGTCCCTAGTTGGAGAATTTGGTTAATCAAAAATGTGTCCAATCACTGTGAACTGGGTCACGTGTCCATTCGTAGTGGTCCGCCCACAAGGACGTCCCCCAGTTCAACCTCGCCACTTCTTCGAAGATGCTGTCCGGCCGATCCCTCGCAGCAACGATGACAAGCCTTTAAGTTCGAGCCATTCGTCAGCCGAAACACAAGTCTGACACCCGCACTTCACAGCGAGCCGCGGGGACGGAGGGCCGGCGTCACACTTGCGCCGAAAGGTTCCAGGAAGACCGGAAGCCGTTACCGACGCGCGAGCACGCCAGCACCCGCGCTGGCCACAAACAACACAGAACAGCCGCAGACTCACCATGCCGTTGCGTTTCGTTTGGGTTTGGCACCGCTAATGGGAGTTGAGCCGAAGACCGTTCCCGTGCAGCGGATGTCCCCCCATAAACCACCAGGGGGTCCCCTTGTTGACGCCGCCCCCTGCTTTCGGGGTGCCGGGGCCGCCATGCCGACGCCTCTCCGAAGTCCTGTCTATTGACAGTTTCCAGATGTCTGTAGATTCCTTGCAGGCTGGCGCTTCCCGTCTTTAACACATAGTAGCAACAGCCCCAAGGAGCCGTCCCGATGCTTCGGCGTTTTAGCGGAAGGAGTCGAGCGTAACAGTGTGGGTAAGCAATCGCATTAAATTTAAATTAAAATAGCTAGGCCAAATGCGCTCCGGGGGTTGCTTGACTTTAATATTGATTCTACTTCGTAGTCAGTGGCAATATTATCGAATTGAGGACAAATATCATTGCAGTGGAAACGCACAAAGAAATGACTATGTGTAGTGCACGTTGAGAGACCCTAAACGCCAACGAAGCAGCGCGGAAGTTTTTTCCGAAGTATGACGTGTTGCCTCCAAGGACCGCAGGAGCCTCCTTGGCTGGCATTCCGGCATATGTCGACAGGCTACCATCTACAGCCGACGCCGAGGGTATCGCAAGCCCATTTTCCATGCCCGAGTTGCTTGGAGCAATAGATGAGGCCCGTCGGAAGACTGCACCCGGCCCGGACTCCATTCCGTACGAGGTGTACAAGAACATGAGTTCCGCTCTACTGCCTCAACTCCTCGCCACCATCAACAAGGTATGGATAGAAGGCGTCGTACCAGAAACTTGGAAATCGGCTATTGTGATCCCCATCCCAAAGCCAGGGAAGCCGCCGACAGAACTTGGTAATTTCCGGCCTATATCGCTTACGCCCACTTTGTGCAAGCTTACTGAAAAGATGCTTGCCACACGCCTGTCGTGGTGGCTTGAGCACCACGGTTTCTATCACCCCGCCCAAATCGGCTTTCGAACGTCCATAGGTACAGAAGATAGATTGGCTGTCTTGGCGTCATCAGTTCTAGCATCAACACGCAGCCACAATGTGCGTAGCGTACTGGCCATGGACGTTGAAAAGGCGTACGATAATATCAGTCATGCTGCTATCCTGGAATCACTTGACATGCTGCATTTCCCCGTTAGAGTGCGCAATTTTGTAAAATCCTTTCTGGTAGGCCGACACTTTGCCATACGCCTCAGTGGTGAGGCCGTCGGATCCTTTGTGCCTCTTCGCGGCGTGCCCCAGGGATCGGTACTATCGCCCATATTATTTAATATTACTTTTATCCCCCTTGCTTGGCGCTTACATGAAGTGACTGATATTAAGTTTTTATTGTACGCTGATGACATCACTGTGTGGAGCACCCACCACGACCTGTTGATTCAAGCCTCCGCCCTACAGTCAGCCCTAGATATAACGTCGACTTATGCCTCTTCAGTTGGTCTTCAGCTTTCAGTGAGCAAAACTACGTATGTGTCTGTTGCCAACCGCTGGGGACGCCGTAAACTCGCTGCGACACCAATTCGTCTCCATCTATCGGGATCTCCACTTCAAGAAAGTTCGATAGTCAAAATATTGGGCTTGACGATTCACGAGTCAGGAACAGGGACTGCTTGGCTTTCTCGAGCTAAAAAGCAAGCGATTCAGGCGTTAGGTCTGATTAGACGAATTGCTCCTAAAACAGGCGGCGCCCGCTTTCATGTTGCAAGGCAGTTGGTGCGGGCGGTTGTGCAACCGCGCCTCGTGTACCAAGCCCAATTCCAGCATTTGACGAGGGCTCAGTGGGATCGCCTTGAAGCCGTTAATCGAGAGGCAATGAGGGTCATCACTTGCCTTCCCCGCATAACCCTGATCGTGGCGCTCCAAGAACATGCGCAGCTGAATACTCTAGATGAGCTGGTGCAGCAAAGGCGTGATGCTCGCCGGCTTAAGTCTAACCTTACACACGCAACGTGTGCACTCAGGGCGTGTGCTTCCTCGCACTCCATTCGACAGCCGCCTCCGCCAGTTCTCCCTCCTTGGTATTTTGTGCAGCTAAGCGATAACAAACCAACAGATCTACGTCGGCCATCATCTACCCTCGCGGCGGCGTCGTTTCGCGAACGAATTGCACAAGAAGACGCCCATCTGCCGCATGGCTCCATCGTTTTATACGTTGACGCAGGCATCCAGGCTTGCGAAACCACTACTGCAATTTACTGCCCTTGCAAGCCTGCCCTCAACAAAGCGTCCAGGTTTCGCTTCCCAGAACCTCCTTCCTCCTTCTGTGTGGAGATGCTTGCTGTTCAAGAGGCACTATTCTCAGTGGCCGCCGTTCCCCTACTACCTACGGCTCGCATTGTCATCCGCACCGACGCTCTTCAAGTCATACGCCTACTACGACGCGTCAGTCGCACCCCAGGCATTTGCCAGGACATCCATCGTCTCGCGGCACGCATCCCACAGCCAATCTGAATTCAGTGGGTCCCACGAGACCTCCTGAGTTCGCAAAGCCGTGCAGATTCTGCGACCCACCTTGTGACCCCAACTTCGTCTTCGCCTCGAGTCCTAACACTGGATGACACCACCCTCCTTTTAACAAAAAAGGAACACCTCCGGCGCCGCACACGTGCTCTAATCCCTCCGTGTGCGGTAACCCTCCCCCGTGGTCTTACCCGTCCAGAGGAGGTTGCGCTTCGGAGGATCCGGGTCGGGGTTGCCCTAACTCCAGCCGTTACACGAAAGTGGCCGCAATTCGATGGTGTATTTCCCCACCCCGGGTGTCCAGTCTGCAAGAACAGAAATCTTGAGGCCAACATTCACCACCTGCTGTGGGTTTGCCGGGCGCTGAAGCCTACAAGAATTCGGCACCTGGCGGCAGCGGGTCTTTCGCCCGATAACAGTGCTTCATACACCGCTTGGACACAAGGACCTCATCATCGTTCACTGCTCGATTTCATTAGAACAGCGAACCTTTACTCATTTATTTAGGCATCCTCATTTATCATTACATGCCATTTTATGCCCTGAGGCAATAAACATCGCATAAAAAAAAAAACGTCAACACTGACGCCGACAAAGAAAAGTAAGAATTTGTTTTCAGGAAAGGAAATGACGCAGTATCTGCCTCGCATATCTCAGTTGACACCCGAATAGCGGCGTAAGGGAAGGGATAAAGGAGAGAGTGAGAATTTTTAGCACAACGGGGTCTTTAACGCCATAGCTTTAATGTACAACGTCCTGTGTCGGGGACGGACAGCTGAACACAGCGAGGCGATAAGCTTCTTGTACCGCCCCTGTACCCTTCTCGACTTCGTCATCGACACAAAGCATGTCCCATTTCCGCCTTCGAAGATGAAATCACCAGAGAAAACGAAGCAGGGTCTCGAGGGTTGACTCTTTTGAGCCGAGGGGCATGCACCAACCGGGTCTGGCATGAGCACAGCCATTTCCAGCAAGGCACGAATCGGCACCAGCTAAAGAAAAGGCCATTGCAGGTTGACCGATGCTTTTCAGACAAACCCCACTTGGTTTGATTCAGTGGTTTAAGGAGGTATAACGTCCCAAAGTGATTCAGGCTATGAGGGACGCCGTAATGAAGGGCTCCGGAAATTTCGACCACCTGGAAACCCCGCTAGCGCGACGTCCAAAGCCGCATAAATAGCTGCCTATATGGGAGGTTGGCTGGCGTCGGCTGTCGTCGCGTTGCTTGGGGCGCTTTTAAGAGTCCATAATGCGGAAGCAGTTCCGTCAGCATTTATTCTTCCCTGCATTGAGCGGCGGCGATGGTATGGTCGTCGTGAAGATAGAAAGAATGCTGTTGTGGCAGCTATCGGCCACCCACACGTAATAAAGATAAAAGATGCTGCAGACAGCTATTTCCTGTTGCGCAGTATTTTACCTTTATTTAAATAAATGGAGGACATCATTCCATTTATTAGACCACAACTGAGGTACATAGTCATTGGTTAGTGCGTTCTACGAGGCGCTCGGCAGACTACATAAATTTCGCTTCCTGTGCTAATAGAACAAGTTTTTACTTATTTTGCTCTATCACAACTGCTGGGAACTAAATGAGAGCCTACTTACCGTTTGAGTGCTCACCAGTTGTGATAACAATGCAAGAGTCTTCTGCGTATAGCACCTTGTAATCGTATTGCAAGCCAAAGGCAAGCCTTTCTGAATCTGATAAATGAAATGGGAAAAATTTGTTTCGAGAAGTAAGTTCAGAGGTGACTTCAAAAACATAGAAAAATGAGTTAAAGGGCGAAAGAATCCTAATGTTTTGGAATTTTTCTTATGAACTCGTGAGACACTGTTACATAATATAGTATATGCCTATAAAAGTTGACATACACAGACTGAAAAATAGAATAAACTTGTACTAATAATTCGACTCGGGACCAGATTTCATCAATCAGTTGTGATTACCGAAATCTATAGAGGAGAAGGCGAGATAGAAAAAGGGTTTGAAGCATCAAACAGTGAAAACCTCTATTACTAGCACATACAGACGCTCATAAACAGTAATACAGACAGGAACATATACAGGCAGTGACACGCACATGCACAGGTGACAGAATGGGCAAACAAGAGAAATGTCTGTTGGCTGCGCTCCCTCCTCAAAACGCAGAAGCTAAACGACAACATGCAAGGGTGCACCCACACACATATTTTTCTGCGAAGCTCAAGGCAACAGTGGATTTTTAGAGCTGCGTACTCATTTAAGCGCCGCTGTTTTCGTTTGCTTATTCGTACTTTTTGCCACGTGTCTAGACGCATTTCTTACAAACTGTGGCAAAGGTTGGAACTGGCGGTAATTATTTCATCCAAAAAAAGGTTTGCGCCTACCAAACTGGAAGTGGCCGTTAGTCAAAGGCTCCTACGTCTTTATCTGCTTTGTGCGTCCGCTCAACGAGATGTCCTTGTTCCTCTAGGCTTGAGATATACAGCACGGGCTCGCACAGCTCAGGTTGTCGGTTAGGGATTTTTGGGTGGCCTCCATGCTTTGCGGTGCCATTTTGTCTGAAACACTGGAGGATTGCTACTCGCATACCGGGTATGTGTTTGGGTGTAATGCGGGAGTGTACATATACGACGGAAGAGGTTGAGGGGGCGAGGGGGGTATATGGGAGTGTACGTATGCGATGTAAGAGGCTGCGGTGAGGGTATGCGAATGTACGTATGCAAATTTCATCCGGGATACGGACCCCGCACACTGTTACCTTATATGGGCCCCTGCTCACCAGGGGTTGGCAGGAAACGAGGCAGCAGACGCAGCCGCCCGCGCGCTCTCTCGCCGGGCTGTTTTCTCCTCCCCACCCGATCAGGAACCCGATTTTAATCCGGTCTATGCACTCAAAGATATTACAACCTACTATAAAAATAGTAATCGCTTTAACCCTAACCCATGTAAAGGCCTGAAGAAGGTGGATGAGTGGCTTCTTCTCTGTCTTCTCACTAATTCTTTGCTGTGCCCGGCGGCACTAAACCATTTTGACCCCTCCTTTAACGGCAGCGTCTCACACTGTAGTGCAGTGTCTTCTGACACCTATCACATGGTATGGGCCTGCCCCTCCAATCTGGCTATTCCCCCCATCCCTAACCCAAACCGGGAGGATTGGGAGACAACCCTGCTCGGCTGCCACGACTTACAGGCCCAACAAGCCTTAGTCGGGCGCGCCCGCGCGGCGACCACCGCCACTGGGGTGCCATACTAAGGGACTCCACCTAGCGCTTGTAAGGATCGGTAACTTACGGGCTGAACCTAACATACCTCCTGTCCCTCCTTAATAGATGTTTTCACCACCACCAGCACCCGAAAGACGCGGGTTCGATCCCGGCCGCGGCGGTTGGATCTAAATTCTAGAGGCCCGTGTACTGTGCGATGTCAGTGCACATTAAAGAACCCCAGGTGGTCGAGATTTCCGAACCCCTCCCGTACGGTGTCCCGCACAGGCTGAATCGCCTTGGTGCGTTAAACACTTCCTAAAACCAAAAAAAAAAGCATTATATCAATTCCATCTCCTCATCGCGGCTTTATTTATCGCTAGCAAAGAATAGGACTCTGGGCGTACGTAAAAAATTACCGACGATTACGTTACTTCCTAATGCGAAATTTGAGCGCAGCAAATAAGCTGTTTCACCTTTTCGATAGATTGAGGCAAAGAAATCGAGCAACACATGTATGCGCTATCACAGAATTTTTTTTTTAGCAGACGGAGGACTTCCATCGGTCTTCTCGCTCATGGCTCAGAAAGAACTGGCAGATAATTTCGCAGTGGCGAACGGCAGCGGCAATTTCGGCTCGGGCGGTGCACATATACAGATCCGCCGCCACCGATCTGGCTCTCTGATTGCCACCGCACAGGGCGAACGGCAGCGGCAATTTCGGCTCGGGCGGTGCACATATACAGATCCGCCGCCACCGATCTGGCTCTCTGATTGCCACCGCACAGGGGTTGCATTGGAGGAGGAGCAGAGAAAGGAATTAAGTTCGAGCC